>NW_026930431.1:0-40665 GCF_032062105.1 Saccostrea cuccullata | reverse complement strand
TTCTGTTCTCATTTTTACATGTACACGTATATATAATTATAAAAACATATTTCTAAATTTTAAAATACTTCAAGTAATTATTTATGTACAATTTCGCTAAAACAAAATGTGCAGTTATGAAATAAAGACAAGTACATGTGGATGCATGTAAATCTGCACGACTGATATTGAAAAAAAAAATGCTGGGTCGATTGTTGTGATATATTACCGATAATACGTAAAATGAATTCTTGTATAAATTCATTGTTTAAGGCATCATTGTTAATAAAACATTCACAATTTATACCGTATAATTATTTTTTGAGGAAATTTTGCATTGTTTAAAGCAGATATCATCAAAATAATATTGTTATCTATGTTCTTAAACAACGACCGCTTTCGTGGCAAAGCCGTCACTAAACGATTTTTATTAAACGGAAAACAAAATTATCATAAAAGTTCAAGTTAAAATCATTGTTTATTTAATTCCTGATTTAATTATTTAATTGCATGTACCTTGCCTGGCTTTGCATGCTTTACAACAGGGATAGCGTCAACCAATTAGCCGCGCTTCACTGACCACATGCACCTGTGACGGTATATCAAGATAATTGACACTTAAAAATGGACGTTTGTGGTGAAAATAGCGTGGCCGATGGCGGTATGCGAATATATTTACATTTGCAAATGTTTTCCTTTATATAACACTACTGAAAGCAAGCGTTTTTATAACTGTATAAATACAGGTATGGGGTCAAGAGGTCATAGATGTGCGTTTGGATAAACGTTCGACGTAATTTCTCTGTGACGTCATAAAGGGTCGACGAGCGTTAAGTGGATGCCGTTGGGTTTAAAAAATAACGCATTTCACACGTTAAAAGTAACAATCAGACAAATTTAAAGTATGAATAAGTCACAAATGTAAATATAAGTAATAAGGTATCATTTTTTGAGTTTTTTTGAGATGTAAAACGGGTTGGCACATGATCAAATCTTCGGGCTTTATGGGATTTGATCACGTGAACAACCCGTTTTACATCTCAATAAAACTCAAAAAATGATACCTTATTTCTTAATTGGCGTTATAATGTTAAAAGTTCTTTCTTAATCCCTGTGTTGGTAATTTCTGTCCTTGCTTACTTTTGTTTGTTTGTATTCTTTTGACTTTTCTCAGTCATTTTCCTTACAGGTGTGGAGGAAGCATTTTGTACATCATCCAAGGTGATGACAGTCTCAGTTCACAAACATTCACCGGGATTCTTCCCATGTTTGTTTTACACGCATTATATTGCCTTAAAACACCTGCTAAGTCAGAAGTTTATAGGAATGCTCAAGTTTCTTATTCATATGTAGCAGTATTCAATAAATACACTGTACTTGATTTTAAACTGTGATTTAAATTCTATATAGAATCTACAAAAAATATTCTCACAACACCAGTGTATTATTTAACACCTGTATAGGATCTGGGGGGTTAGATGACACAGGAGCGGGTAAAGGGAAGGGATATACTGTTAACATTCCACTACTGGACAGTATGAGAGATGAAGAGTTTGTTCCATTGGTCTGCAGGTAAGGAGCTTTACCTAACTCTGAAATAACTTATGTATCATTGTAGTATACTGAACAATGCGTATGGTAGGTTTATCCTATCATCTTATACAAGACTAAGCTAAAAGGCAACTTACATGTAAAGGACATATTCATATAAATGTTCTGTAGTAATCAAATTGTTGAAAAATGATTCCACATGTTATATAAAGTTGGTGTCAGGTTGGTGGATTTAGATATCCCCCTTACGCTCTGCAGCGTACAATTATTCAAATTTTAAAAATATAGATTGTAAAGAAATCTAGATAATTGTTTTGCAGAGTCCTACACAAGGTCCATGAGGTGTTTGTAACCCAGGCCGTGGTGTGTCAGTGTGGGGCTGATGGTCTCAGTGGTGACCCTATGGACTCCTTTAATCTCACTCACACGGCGTACGGCCGATGTCTACAGTTCCTTCTACAGTGGAAGCTGCCTACACTTGTATTAGGAGGAGGTGAGAATAAAATACACCTTGCTTACAATGAACACCGGAAAAAATTGTATTTAGATGCAGCAGGTGTTGAACAGGGATATCTCAGATACCAGGTAGATGTCAAAATGAATTTGGAAGTATCAATATTTTTAAATATTTTGTTCTTGGTATCTCAAAGACTCTGATAACTTAGAATTTTCTTCTAGGGTAGACTGTATCCCAAATGAAAATCAGGCTACACTTAAGAAATGAAAACACAAGACAAATGTAAAATATCTTTGTATTATAATTCTGTCTTATGCAATTGGATCTGTGATATACAAGGACAGTACCCAGACTCTCAATGACTACTATCGTTGTAACTTCAAATTCAAAAGGTAGCTTTTCACATAACTACTGTCCTGCAGTTTTTTGACTGTTTTTCAATCAAACCAAAAGAAAAAATCAAATTTTCCATTTCCCTTGTCAGAAAGTTATGATATTTCATAATTTTGGGTATATAATCTTATCAAAATAAAAATTGCTAATCAACACATAGTTCTAGGATGCTAATTCTTAATGAAATCAGTTATAGTTTTCAGGTAAAGGTAAAAATGTACAATATATTTGGAATGTATTTAGGTGGTTACCACAATGCTAACACAGCCAGATGTTGGGCCCATCTAACTGCTGTCATTTGTGGACGGAAAATTCCTCCAGAAATCCCAGATCACAAGGTAAGGTTTGACGTCACAACTACATGTATTCTAAAAGGTATTGCAATGTCAACCAAATTATCTTATTATACCCCGAGCATCAAGTTGCTCAAGTGATATTGTTTTTGACCAATCTGTCCATCAGTCCGTCAGAGTGTCAGTCATCAGTCCTACATTTCTGTTTTTTGTCAGCGTAACTCCTCATAAACTGCTGCACACAATTTCGTCAGACTTTGCATATATATAGGACACAATGTATATGTGCATAGTACCAGGAAATTCTGATTCCTTAATTTTTTCCAGGAATTTTGCACTTTTCAATTTAGATTTTTGGCCATATCTTGAATAAACAGTTTGTCAGCGCGACTCCTCATAGACCGCTGAATACAATTTCGTCAAACTTTGAAGATATTTAGGACATATATTGTAGATGTGCATATTAACAGGAAATTCCAATGCCTTCATATTTCCGGCAAATTCAACACTTTAACACTTAGTTTTTGGCCATATCTTAAATATAGAGAATCAATGAACAGTTTATCAGCACAACTCCTCATAAACCGCTGCACAAAATTTGCAGATATTAAGGACACAATGTGTAGATGTGCATATTACCAGGAAATTCCAATTCCTTTATTTTTTTTCTGGGAATTTTAGCACTTCGACTTTTGGGGGAGTGTTGGGGGATGTGAGCTTGCTCACCTTTTCTTTCATTCCTAATAGAGAATGTTGCATACTTTAAATTTACCATTTGTTTTGGTTTCCAAAATTCTCTATATATATTACAATGTTTAGAGAATGGAAAATATTTGAGAATGACTTTTGACTTAAAAGCATTAATATCATAGATACTTCATAAAATTTAAAATCTAATTCTCAAACAAATAATCCTCTTTTAGCTTTGTTAAATAAGTAAGTTTAATGAATGTGTATGAGTACTTTTTATGAAATAAGATCAGTCTCACTGTTTTCAATACAGTCAATCAGATATTCATCATTTATCTGGTACAAGTCTTATTTAAGAGACTTGGAATTCTTCATTTCATTTATTTCAGTACTTTATGGCGTATGGTCCGGATTATGAGCTACCTATCTTCTATGGAAACAGAAAGAATATGAACACGAAAGGTTCTCTACAGAAAATATACAACACTGTTATAGGTAATTTTATACAATTAAAAGATTCTACAGTAAATATACAGTAGTGTTACATTTAAGTCTATAATATACAGAAAATATACAGTAGTGTTACAGTTAAGTCTATAATATACAGAAAATATACAGTAGTGTTACAGTTAAGTCTATAATATACAGAAAATATACAGTAGTGTTACAGTTAAGTCTATAATATACAGAAAATATACAGTAGTGTTACAGTTAAGTCTATAATATACAGAAAATATACAGTAGTGTTACAGTTAAGTCTATAATATACAGAAAATATACAGTAGTGTTACAGTTAAGTCTATAATATACAGAAAATATACAGTAGTGTTACAGTTAAGTCTATAATATACAGAAAATATACAGTAGTGTTACAGTTAAGTCTATAATATACAGAAAATATACAGTAGTGTTACAGTTAAGTCTATAATATACAGAAAATATACAGTAGTGTTACAGTTAAGTCTATAATATACAGAAAATATACAGTAGTGTTACAGTTAAGTCTATAATATACAGAAAATATACAGTAGTGTTACAGTTAAGTCTATAATATACAGAAAATATACAGTAGTGTTACAGTTAAGTCTATAATTTACAGAAAATATACAGTAGTGTTACAGTTAAGTCTATAATATACAGAAAATATACAGTAGTGTTACAGTTAAGTCTATAATATACAGTAAATATACAGTAGTGTTACATTTAAGTCTATAATATACAGAAAATATACAGTAGTGTTACAGTTAAATCTATAATATACAGAAAATATACAGTAGTGTTACAGTTAAGTCTATAATATACAGAAAATATACAGTAGTGTTACAGTTAAGTCTATAATATACAGAAAATATACAGTAGTGTTACAGTTAAGTCTATAATATACAGAAAATATACAGTAGTGTTACAGTTAAGTCTATAATATACAGAAAATATACAGTAGTGTTACAGTTAAGTCTATAATATACAGAAAATATACAGTAGTGTTACAGTTAAGTCTATAATATACAGAAAATATACAGTAGTGTTACAGTTAAGTCTATAATATACAGAAAATATACAGTAGTGTTACAGTTAAGTCTATAATATACAGAAAATATACAGTAGTGTTACAGTTAAGTCTATAATATACAGAAAATATACAGTAGTGTTACAGTTAAGTCTATAATATACAGAAAATATACAGTAGTGTTACAGTTAAGTCTAAAGCAGTAAGTAACCCATACAGAAAATATACTTCTATGTTATGGGTAAATCTTAAGAAAATATACATTAATATTGAAAGGTTTATAACATGTTTTAATATATTTTTAATTACTTTTGTTTGTAATATTATTTTTGATGTAGGAATAATCAAGGTCACATTGCATTATTCCTTAGCAAAAGAGAATTATTATGCTATTTTTTTCTCTCTTTTACAGAAAATCTAAAACAACTTAGAGGCTCCTGATATTGGTGGAGAAACAATTCATTTATGTGATTCAGGAAAACAATGGCATAGCATATTGTTAAAATCATTTCTGTTTGATAGAAACTAGCTTTAATGTGATATATAATGTGATCATAAGAAACATTTATGTCAGATTTTTATTGTATAATGTCAACAGTTTACAAAAGAAACAGATCTGTGAACTGGGAATATGTTCATCCATGTTAACAATGTTGTTTATATCGTACATTAAATGTAATGTTATATTTTGCATTGTCTTTTACCAGATGATTTCAGACAATAAGTTCCATTAGGCCTTAAGTTGTATTTGAGCTAACATTCACGCGATTGATATTTTATTTTTCAATTAAATAATGAAAAATATATTATCAAATTGCAATTCTCTGATATTTAATAAAATTAAAAGCAATCTGCGTTCAAATAGCTAAAACACTATCTAAAGCTATGTCGGGTTATTCTAGCTATGTAATAGTATACTGTATACTATTACATTTAGCGGTGTATTCTTTTTAGCATTTTTTTGCAGTAAGAAATTTCCGCTAATTCAAGTACAAGGCTAAATGTCTTACATGTAAACAATGAAAGATAACGGCCCTTTTTTCAATACGGCAGTCAATTATAGATTAATATTTACATCCATTGAATATTTTCTCCTTTATTTCTTAAGAAAACCCATTGCGTTTATCACTGCATGAACTACAGTAGGCATGTCGCCTGTACAGATTTCTTGATCAGTGGCTGTTCCATCAATGAAACGTATAAATACGTTTGCATCATTAATATAAATAAATCATCTTTTTAATCCTACTTTAAATGATTATTTAAACAGATATAAATATAAACAATAAAATGTCTTTCTTTGTTTGTTATTACTGGAATGAACAGTCGCAGCTATTGCAGAAAAAAATTACATAACCCGCTTACGTGGGTTATGTATTTTTTCTGCAACAGCTGCTTCCGTTCATTCCAGTAATAACAAACAAAGAAAGCATTTTATTGTATAAATAAAAACATTAAGAAGTACGCTAAAGCAAATCTTCTCTCACTTGTTCAAAAATGAATTTCCGCCAAACAACGTTACTATTGTTACTGGTTCCCTCAAAGGATTTGTTTCTGAAAATGTTTAGCATGTTCAGAAATTTACAACACTATTTAGGCTAGCGTGTTCCAATTCCTGTCACTTGATAAAAGTTTTTGCTTCTGAATGGATTGATCTGCACCTTTGCATTTTCAAATATTTATAAAACGACATTTACAAGCGTTGTAATGATACTTCTACCTTTTGTCGGGGAATATTTTGACAAACTGGGACCATATTTAAATATTTCACCCTTTCTAATTTTTAATTTGTTTTGTTTTTATTCTGAAACGTGTAATTCTGTAGCAAATTAGATGGATATAACAGAGTATAAGGAGAAGCACTTAACTGTAGAAAAGCTACAAAAAATAAACTAGTTGAAATACAGTCTGACTACTTATTTCAATCTACACCCCCCTCCGTTTTAAAAAAAATATAAAACCCAACAACAGAAATAGATATCCAAGAAATCATTTTATATTGGGGGAGGGGGTTCTGTTAAGATTATTTCGAGAAAAAGTGGTTTGGACTTTCAAATCGCATTAAATACTGTCAGTGATTAACCTACGTATGCATGTATAAATTTACAGCCAGGAATCGATATAGCGCTGTGATGTAATGCCTAAAATCATTGGGGTGACGAAAGTGTTTTCTTTTGTTGATTTATTAAGATAAGGAAATAAAAAACATATATGTATATATATATATATATATATATAATATATATAAATATATATATATGATATATATATATATATATATATATATATATATATATATATATATATATATATATATATATATATATATATATATATATATATATATATATATATATATATATATATATATAGTTGAGATTCCCAAAACAATTATACATGAAAGTGTTCTTTTTGTAATTTAAATTGGAAATGGTAGTATATTGGAATACTGTGAATTAAAAAAAATAGAATGCTGATCTGCCAGTTTATGTTCAGTTAAGATTTTTTTTGCATACCATTTAGAATGAAATACACCAATGCAGACACCATTTTGATTATTTTATTGTCAGGCTAACACCTCAACGTGGAGCCTCTAATAAGGAGACGATGGGATTCCACGCTAAAAATTACATTGACCTCCTGGCTTTACTCAGTAAACAGAATGACGAGGAAAAATAGGAAAAAGAGAGTGAACAGTATGGTCTCTGTAAGTGTGTTTCTTATCGTAAGGTAACATTCCAGGGACCTGTTTTACAAAAGGACTTAAGACCAGTTCAATTATTCATATAACTTTTAAATTAACATTATTTCAAAATATTTTAAACTTTTTAAAAAGAATGTGGTAAGATATTTTCACACAAACAATTTCAAAGAGATTGAATGAATTTGCAAAATTTTACAATAATCTGAAGTTGTGGGTGTTAAGGCCCTGTCACACTAACTGCGTTCACACGGAGTCATTAAGGCGTTGTTAAATTTTTAAAATCGCCGTGGAATCGCAGGGAAATTGCACAAATTTCTGTTAATTTTTCACAATATTAAGATGTCACGGCGTCCTTACGGCGACGGACGCGATTCTACGGCGTTCTACTGCGTTCCCACGGAGATCTCTCGGCGATTGACTGCGCTTCCGAGGAGTTTTCACGGCGCGTTAGGAGTTTTCACCTCGTGTTCACGGCGTTCTCACTGCGCTGGCTGCGTTCACCATACGTTCACAATGCGTTCTATACTCATTGATATTTATTTAGAAGGAATGTAACACATTTTTGTTTAAAGATTCAAGTTACACGATGAAAAGACTTCTAATCATGCCAAGAAATATTAATAATCAAAAATGTTCTATATTTAAATAATTTAGTACTAAATTATTAATAGTTTTATGAATAAACTCCTTTTCTTTCAATTTCATCGGTTCAGTTGTGTTGTTAGATTTTCTTTATTTTATTTTTAATGTAAAAAAAAAAAAAAAATAATAAACACACCGAAAAGTTTTCTACAAATTTTAATTGAAACAACAGAACAAGTGCTTGTGTAATTTTCTCTTCCATTTTTTTCACATAAATGCTCCTAGTGCAACAAATACGTTTAAATCATAGCTGATCAAATATGATCCAATGGCTCTTGTTCTGTGAGCTGGCTGACAACGCTCTAACAACGCCGTGAAAGCGCATTATGATCGCCAACGGACGCTGTAGAAACGCCGTGGGAGCGCAATGACCGCAGTGACAACTCCGTGCTGTCGCCGTGTAATCGCAGCCGAAAAACCACAAGACGATAAATCTCATTAGAAGCGCCGTAAAAACGCGATAGAAACGTAGTGACATCTCCAAGGACTCCGCGACATCTCCGTGGGGTCTCCGTGGAAGCGCAGTCTACTATCACTGCGTTCGTGCCGCGATCATGTGCGACTTCACGGCGGTTATACGGAGCTCCCGCTTGTTGGAGATCTCACCGCGCTGCTACAGCGATCATACTACGTTTCTACTGCGTTCTTATCAGACTGCGATCACACGGCGCGTACTTTGTGCATGCTCAAAGTGATCGCCGTCCCCTGGCGTTCTTGGAGACCCTACGCGACCCTACGGCGTTCAGTGGAGATCTCGCCGCGTTGTCACGGCGCTGTAGGAGACTCTACTGCGATCACCTCGGCGTTTTGCATTTTTTTAGGACGCCGTGCAGTCGCCATGATGACGCAGCCCCGGTGTGACAGGGGTTTTAGTCGTAAGTTCTATTGTAAAAAGGACCCCAGGATTATAATTCGTGTATTTTGATCCAACATTTTTAGGAAATATTTCTGATCATATTCGGAATCATTGTCCACTTGCCGTCTGTCCTACCTTCTGTTAAATTGTAAAATATGGACTTCTCTAGAATCATAGGAAGAAATAAAACCAAGGTTTCTTAGAAGCATTCTTAAGTGGAGAAGATTTAAAAATTCGTGCACTTATAATTTCAAATAAATGAAAATTTGGTGGCATCTTTTAAAAAGTATTATCGTCAGAAATTGATAGGATTTTTTTTAAACATTGATTGTTGTAACAGATGAGAAGATGCTCTAAAATATGAGTCAATAAACAAATATATAAGGGACGTAAATATGGAGAACATTTAACACGACTTTAAAAAATGTAGTCTTTAATTTGCACTTCATACTCTGCTTTATTTATTTGGCTTCAAAATGATGGTTAATAGTCATAAATACCCTGAAATAGGACCATCATCTGTCTTTTTATCATAATTTACCTTTTTCTTGTGATGTGCCCAATTTATATCTTTTGTATGTAACTATTATGGTAATTCACATTAACATGTTTCACTTTCAATATTGATGTTTATTTAAAAATAAATGAATAATTTTTGTACAAGTGATTTAAAAATAATAATTTTTATGGAATAAAACTTTATTTAACAAGTGTTCATATAAAGTAGATTTTTACATTTTCATATAATCAAATGCCTGTTTTTTTCCCAATTGTATTTCGCAGTCACTGAGACTTCTAAATAAATGTCAATAAAATATTTTACATGTATTTGATTTTTTTCACTTTACCACTCAACTCAGCCACAAAGAGGTTGTCTCTGGTGTCTACACTTAAACCCCATGGATACTTGAGACCACAGTTATCAATGTAACGGAGGAATTGTCCGTCCTGATCTAGGATGTGGATACAGTGGTTGTTATAATCTGCTGTCAGGATCTGACTCTGGCTGTCTGTTGTGATGCCGCGTGGATCAAATATCTTGTTAGTAGTGGGATGACCAGTGTATTTAAATCGGAGTTTTCCTGCTCTATTAACCACTTTTACTGCATGGGCTGCACGGTCAGCCACACAGATATCCTGATTCCTGTTCTCACTGATGTATTTACTGTACACCAATGAAAAAAAAATTCTAGTTGTACTATCAATCATTTTAAAAACATCACCTATATACAAAGGGTTTCCATGACTATCAAACTGAATGGTTTGTTCTTCTGTGGAGCCAGAGTAGCGGACAACTTTCGATTCTTCATCATCACTATCCATGATGAGCAGAAGATCATTAGAGGATGTACTACAAACATAGCAAGGTCCCCACCCCCTGTAGTCTGATCACTTCCTGTATCTGTTCATTCTTCACAATGTTAACAGTTCTTGCACCATGGTCAGTATAAACTAAATCTCCACTCCTTGTCACTGCTATGTCGCGTGGTTCATGCCCAGACTTGGTTTGGATTGACTTCAGTAGTTTGCCCTGGAGGTTGTAGAGGTTGATGACTTTGTCATCTCCACATGTCCAAATTTCTTCATCACTGAGACATGTAACACTGTATAGTTGTTTATACCCAGTGTCTATGGTGGTTATGAGCTCTGCTTCATTAAGCAGTGGTTTGACTGGAGGACAGGATACAGCTTCTGGTGTCTTCATTGTGTATCCATGTTCTTTTGATGGGATGGATAATTCTGCCATTGAAGCAAAGATTTGATGGAGTTCTGTGTTGATCTGACGTTGAGAGAAACTTGATAATGAGACGTTGACTTTAGGAGACTTAAGAGAAAAGGCTCCCTAAATGCTGTCTGACAATGTACTTCCTGCTGTTTACCTGTTGCTAAGCCATGTAAATGTAAATACCTGTCAATATATTGAACTTTCAATAGACTTTTTTATATCCATATTTGTCCTACAAAAAATATGTCTTGCATATCAGACAGACAAGATAATTTTACCTTTTAAGTAATGTTTTCATTTTCTATACTTGATATTACAGAAATCAATAGATAAAAATAGGTAGATAGAATTCTCGTAATAGAAAATATTCTTGTACATTTAATCAAACATGACATGAAAAACTCAAATCATAAGTGGTTGATTTGTTTCATTTTGCTTTTGTTAAGGAATGTGTAGTGGGGTTCATGTGATTTAAATACCTGTCAATATATAGATCTTTCACTAGACTGGTTTAATGTCTGTCTGTATCCCATCGAAGATTATAATTAGATGTAAGAAAATTTTGTGTAAGTGCTATTAAAAATAAAGATACGAAGAATTCCCAAAATAAGTTATATTTGAATATATTTCAGCTTGCCTGTATATACATGTATATGCCGTTATCAAAGCTTTTGTTGTCATAATGTTGTTTGAAGCCAATATTGATGGTGATACATGTATGCTATTGATTTGAAATAATGTCTTATTTAGTTGATAACTATGTGTATTAGTCAGTTGCGATATTGGAAGTTTTGAACGGAATTTTTTAATCATCCCGTGTTTCAATCTGAATTTACGATATCCATACTTCCTTTTTCTATTAATGCCGATAACCAGACGGTTTGATTGATTGATTGAATGTATACTGTTTAACGTCCCTCTCCAGAATATTTCACTGATATGGAGACGTCACCATTGCCGGTGAAGGGCCGCAAATTTAGGACTATGCTCGGCACTTACGGCCTTTGAGCAGGGAGGGATCTTTATCGTGCCACACCTGCTGTGACACGGGGCCTCGGTTTATACGGTCTCATCCGAAGAACCGCCCCATTTAGTCGCCTTTTACGACAAGCAAGGGGGTACTGAGGACCTATTCTAACCCGGATCCCCACGGGGCCCAGACGGTTTGAAAATGGTTTAATAATATTAAAAGCGTTAGAATACATTTGAAACCTCGAATTCCGTTTATGACGTTGCACTTGAACGACATTTAACATTTGTGACTTCAAAATAATGTGCGTACTTCAACCTTTTGAGCGTATGTTCATGTACGTGTTATTGCAATTTTAATACCGTCGCTTTACACACACTTTATAAGCAAAATAAATATAGAAAAATGTAAATAAAGTGCATCCTTTGTAATGGAAGGAGGTACGGTAGGGTTTATATTTTAAAACTCATATAGCACTTCTCGTAGACTCATACCTTCTTAATATTTTACCCTGCATTTTCAGCTCTTCGGTGGTTGATTAAGTCTATGTTAAAATGATCAAATTTCCCTAAAACAAGTTCTATGAGCTACCTTGAATTTTTAAGGTATCTTAGAACAAAGGAGGAAAAAAATATGCGATAAAATAAAGAAAATCCCAACTCTTAATTTTATTTTTGACAATCAATCAATCTCTATCTTACATAATTCACATATAAAGATATCTTAAATAAAGAACGAGAAAGATTATCAATTTAAAATCCAATAGCCAAGGCCTAGTTTTTTGCTACAGGTGTCATTTCTCTTGTTCGAACAATGACCCTAGGAATCCCTTTGAATATCAAGCATTGTACTTTAAGTTTAACCTCTGAATACCATGTAGACCATTCTGCAACAAACGTTGAATAGAATGTGAGTGTTATCTGAGGGAGTTTTTTGCTTGACGAATTATATTCTGCAATCCGATGAAAGAATGACAAAACTTGCTAGTTTCCTACATGTTTACATTTATCACAGACACCTAGTTAAGGTTAATTAGGCCAAAGTTTGTTATAGTCTTCCGCATTTCAAAATTTTAAAATGGTCAGACAATGCTGTTTATACCTAATAATATGCATTCATTCTAGGCGTTTACGGTTTTGGGTCAAGAAATACACATGAAACTTGCATTCACTAATACTTGAGAATACGCGTAGATCTCGCGAATTGCCCAACAAGCACTTTACAAAACTTTAAACTCCGTTAATTTCCTATATATTGTGATCACTTCATTTTAACCAAAAGTGAACAAAAAGTAGAAATCAGGACAGAAAAAAAGTCTGGCAATGTTTTACATGTAACTCAATTATTGAATTAATCATTAATCTTATACTTTTTGTAGCCTATGACTGTCCGATCAATCGTCACGTTTCTTTAACCAGCAGGGCATCAATCAGGAGTGCTGAATGCCTGAGGTTTCAAAGGGGGGGGGGGGGCGTCAAATGCTTGTCTTATGGTGTGAGAGATGACGCTACGCTACGAGTTAGAAATATTTTCTAAAGGAGCTGTTTTTGTAGTATGTTTTGTAGTTCATATTTATACAATATTCGAAAATCTATTTGAAACAGGGGTAAACAGTTTGTTAGTCATACTGTAAAGTACTTTGAATTTGAAGGTTTGTAGGATCCTGGGGTTGAAAAATTTAAGAATCCTTCATTTTATACCACATCCGGTAAAGAAGTTTAAGGGGTGCACATGTATTTTAATTTGGAGTCACCATATCCGTCTGTCTGTAGACAAGATTTTCTCCTTACCTGTTCTTAGAGTCCCACTATGGATTTGTCTGAAAATATGTACATGAATAATGCACTGTATTAATGTGTGAAGCATTTTGTATCATGATATAAACCTTTTTTTTAAATTAACGTGATACATACTTACATTTGACAGCGCCATAGATATAGGCTAGGTTAAAGTTGATAACAGACAGACAAACAGGAGAAAAACAACAGACACTCCATAAAGTATGAGCAATTATTTTTTTCAATGTATTTTGAAATCAAATATTTTTTGTGTGGGATACTTTTTGTCAAATTTTATTCGAGGTATGAAAAGATAAATGAATTCATGACCACCACGAAATATTCAGTTTACAATGTGATGTACAATAATTTTTTTTTTAATTCAAATCTAATTCCAACGAACCGATTGTTTTTTCTTCAAACCATAAAAATAAAACCCTAAGAAAATATGATTTTACAATTATTTTGACTTTATTGTGAATCCGTCTACGTTCCCTAAATTTTAAGTGATTCGGCAACTTAACTCGATCTTTACAACGTACAGAATTACTATGCAACATACATTGAATCCTCGCGTCATAGAAATATTACTTTACCATTTCCCCGCACTCACTTTGTAGCGGGGTACAAATTTCTCTAAAGTTTAGCGTAAATAATATTCTGAAATAATATTTTAATTAGAAAAAAACTTTTCTTATTTTATGAGATTCAAGCAAGTATAAAATAGTTGGAATTTGGCAATTAATTGAAGATTAAATGAACTTTTTAAAGTGCGTGAAAATGCGTGATTGCGGGGAAACGGTAAATGCGTGATTTTGCTTTAAAATAGGAAATGGTATATGCATTAAAATGCGTGACAGCGGGTAAGGGTGTTAAATTCTCTTAAAAGCTAATTTAAGCGGAGGATATTTGTTCCTTTCGGACAGATCTAAATATTTTGCACACTGACCATTATCAATCTCTAATGAGACTATTTACAAGAATTTCAGAATTAAAAGTTAGAAGAAATTAGAAGAAGAAGGGGAAGCTCGCTTCTTCATAGCACCTGATCTCAACACTGACATTTTGGAGGTCAGTGTTTGATCCGCTTCTATCTCATAATGTTTAATAGACTTTTGAGTTCGAATACTGTTCATTATCCTCAAACATTTCACTGAGATATATTGTATTTATTAAAGTTCCAAGTGGGCATATCCACACAATTTAACGAGGATTTAGGCCACATCAATTTAATTTCTTATTCATCAAACATCTGAAGAAAAAAAATTGTAGAAGCTGGCTCGTGATTAAATAATAAAAGCATTACTTTTTGTAGGCAACATTGTAAGCAGAACATGTAAAAATTGAGCAGATAATATTTTCCCCTGCTTTTTTCTTGTTTGTAATGTAAGCAGTCTCAAAATACGAAAAATGGAGCGGAAACAAAACAGAAATTCGTACAGAATTTTCTGAAGTCGGGAAATTAGAATCAACGACATTTGTATTGTTTTGTATAAATACGAGTGCGTGGGGTCCGAAAATTAAATTTGAATGACTTAAATGGTAGCATGTAAAGGAGAACATTTTAAAAAATGAATCTTTATGAAGTTAATTAAGTTATTTTAAACCAAAATTATTTTCATTGAATGTCATGAAAATGCGTATTATTGCTAGTTAACCAAGTGTCTGACTTAATTAAGGTACATGTACATACGTAGCATTCGTAAAATAACTGAAAAAAAGTATGTGGCATGTTTAATATCGGCATTCAGAGAGATTATGAATATATATGTACAGCTCAAATCAATCTTAAATTGATCTTTTCATTGAATTTAACCAACATAAATTTATAAACATAATAGAAAAGAACCATGTTGCAACAATATATTTTTTTTATTTAATCTTTGCGCTAAACATAATATTGCCAAATACCTGTATAAAGCTGTGTTATTTATAATCTGGACCCTCTTTCACATAAAGATATTCTAGGAAAAGAGGTGTAGAAAAATCTACAAGATACTTACTATCTTATTTCCTTTCTTAAAGAAACTTTCTATGACAATATGAGGTATTTACATATATTGAATTTTCTTTAGTTTACCACTGCGACACTCAGCCACAAAGAGGTTGTCTCTGGTGTCTACACATAAACCCCATGGACGCTGTAGATCACAGTTATCTACGTAACTGATGTAATGGAGAAACTGTCCATCCTGATCTAGGATGTGTATACAGTTGTTGTCGCAGTCTGCAGTCAGGATCTTACTCTGGCTGTCTGTTGTAATGCCGGCTGGACTAAATGGTCGCTTGTTAAGAGATGGATGTCCAGTGTATCTAAATCGGAGTTTTCCTGTCTGATTAACAACAACTATTGCTTGGGCTATATGGTCAGCCACACAGATATCCGTATTCCTGTACTCAGTGGTGTATTTAAAGAAAACAGATGATGAATACATAGGTTTGCCTTCACTACCGAACTGAATTGTTTGTTTCTCTGTGGAGCCAGAGTAACGAACAACTTTTGATTGTTTATAATCATCACTGTTCACGATAACCAGGAGTTCTTCAGAGGAGGTACTACAGACATGGCAAGGTTTCCATCCATGAAGTTTTATCACTTCTTGTACTTGATCATCCTTCACCATATTCACAGTTCTTGTAACAGGGTCAGTATAAACAAGATCTCCACTCCTTGTTACTGCTATGTCATTAGGATTCTTTCCAGACTTAGTTCTCTTTGTTTTTAACAGTTTGCCCTGGAAGTTAAAAAGCTTCATGATATTGTCATATCCACATGTCCAGATTTCTTCATCACTGAGACACATGTAACACTGTCTAGTAGTCCATAACCTGTTTTTTGGTTGTAATGAGCTCTGGTTCATGAAGGAGTGGTTCTACTTGGGAACAGGATACAGCGTCTGGTGTCTTCATTGTGTTGTCATGTTCTGTTGTACTGAAAAATGCTGACAAAGATCCAAACATTTGATAGAATTGTTCTTTGCTGATTTGATGAGGAAAGAAACTTGGTAATGATACTTTGACTTTAGGAGGTACACTTTTGAATTCAACATTCATAGATTTATACACAAGAATCAGGGTGGCATCGTTGGTGTCCATTATTTTCGTCAGATCAACTATGCTCTGTTTTACTTCAGAAATAATCTGTTTGATTTCATTTTCCTGTTTATTTAGAGCAGCCAGGTGTTTAGTTTTCATTTAATCAATTTCAGATTTCTGATTTTTGACAATGATGTTAATTTCTCTGTGCCAGTCTTCTCCTTGTTTGGTGACAGCCTTTGCCAGTTTCTCACAATGATTTTCAATGTTGATTTTTTCAGAGTTTATATCTAAGGCAATGTTTTTATACGTTGGATAGATTCTTTTTTCTAGCTCTTTTAATTCCGTTCCTAAATTCTTCTGTTTAGAAATTAATTTTTGCAGAACATCAAACAAATCATGTCCTATATGTTCTCCAGCGAAAAGACTAGCAGAACATACAGGAATGTCACACTTCTCACAGTAAAGTTCACAATGTTTCTGGATGTGGATTGGACATTTTGGGTAGTTAGCGGTAGAAGTTCTCTGTTTGTATGGTACAACATTGTGTCTTTTAGACGAATCCGATAGATGATCCCTTACACAGGCCTGTTACAACGCACTTTGAAAAATTACGCACTTTGAAAAATTTTTTCAAAGTGCGTTAAGTTTTGGGACCCGGTTAACGCACTTTGAAAAATTTTTTCAAAGTGCGTTGAATTTGGGACCAAATCAACGCACTTTTAAAAATTTTTTCAAAGTGCGTTAAAACTGTACATCATAATTTTACACAATGTAAACATTTAACGCACTTTGAAAAAATTTTCATTAAACAAAAGGAATCAGACTTATATTTTAGAAATAGATTTTAGAAATAGACAACAGTATTATCCCCTCGCAACGTATGATGGGATATAGTGATGCGATTATGTGTGTTATTACTTTATGTGTATGTTAGTTTTTTTCTGTGTGGAATTGACGTAATTTGTATCGGGATCGATGTCAAATGATTTACTGAACATGCTTTTTTGGGAAGGAATGCTCCGCTTTGCGGTGCCCCTACTTTGATGTGTTTCTTTCTAAAAACTGATGGATTGAAGAAAACCAAGAAACGGAAAACGAAGAAAAGACTGGCTGAATTAAGGTCTATCAGCTCAACTCTTTATCATTCCCACCCAGATATATCTATTTCTATAACTCGTAACCTTAAACACCCAATTTTATGTTAACGCCCTCAAAATCTACCTGATTCAAGATCAATAATTTACCGCCTGTCAATCATTAAAAAAACAATAGCTTCTGATTTGATTGACAGGTCAGCTACCTGTACTTCCTAATAATCTGAGTTTGCATGTTTTGAAAACAATTACCTGGTCACGCGTCAAACTCTTTCATGTACCCGCATAGTATACACACGGGTTAGAAAACTCCAATATCTTTGAATTTTATTTCAAAAAATAATTGGAAGTAGATTATTAAAACATTGACATAATAAAATATTTCTTTTCTATCTTCACTGCTGTTTGTTACTTGTACAAGTAAGTGTTATATTGTCCACGTCATCTGTAGAAAAAAGACCGCGTCCACAGAAACCGGCTCTATTTGCCGTAATTGGAAATCCGACGATTTAAATTATCTTTTAAGAAATGGGTTATACGAAAAATTTTCAGCACTAATAAACGGCATAGCATAGTTTTTAAAAGATGTTTTATTTTGTACTTTGGCTACAATCCGCACGATGTTGTACAGAAATTATGTCAGAATTAATGCTCGAATTTCCTCTATATAGCGTCTGTATATATACGTAATGAAAATGTGAAGATAATCAATAGTGATAGATTCTGAAAAAAATCTTTCTAACAATAAAATTTTGTTAAAACACGAAAAACAAAAACTATGGAATTTTTTGGACAACATTGTTGGCCAAAAAAAACCCCACAATATTCCGATCGCGGTAAATGCATGTTCACATGCACGACGGATAGGTGGACTAATAGGTTTTTTTTTTCAATATTCAGACTTTTTAATCAAGTGATTTCTTTCATTGAATATTAAAAAAAAAGATAAATATTATTGATTTGTAGTTTTTACTCGTGATTTTTTTTTCTTTTATGTAAGGAAAACATTTTCGAAAATGATATACAAGTATCTTATTTTTTTTCCTTCAAAACATTACCATGATTACGGTGAATGCATTTAGTTTACAAATAAATTTCATATTAAAATAATTATGTTACGTAGTTTCACTCAAAACCAGACACAAAACACGTAATGTTGACCCTGATCACCAGACACAGACTTCCTGTGTAATGCTACGTATACACAGATTTTTGACATCTTGGGTATTGGGGGTCTCCAGGTAAATAACACCACTGTTACTTCGACCACTCCCCCTCCTCAGGTAACCGTACGGTAAAAAAATTGGGTCTTTAAGTGTCAATGATATTTGAAAAAAAGAGCATTCTAAATACAGTATAAGCACTGTACAAGGAAGTCTGTAGTAAATCGAAATTCTGTTCTTAATTTAAATCTCAAAGTCTATTTATGTTCATTTTCAGGAAAATCAGAATATTAATTACTAGCTGTAAATTCCTTATTTTTCGCGAGTGTTTTTCATCGCGAACTGGCTCTCAAACGTCAAATCGCTAGAATTATAATTCGCGAATGAACGGTTAATGAACAGATTTTACATAAATTTAAGCACCAGAAAAATAAAAGCGAGTAATATTTTTTTCGCGAGTGATACTTCTCGCGAAATTACGCAGAAATTAATTCCTCGCTTATATTAAGGAATCTACAGTACCTGTCGGCTTTTCGATGTTAATTTGATACCATATCTGATAATCTCTCTGTTAAACTCCAGGTGTTTAAAAACACAAGTTTTGCCAAAATTATAGAGTTATTTCTCTTTGGTATCCCAAATAAGTAAGGTTTTATGAAAATTCATATAAATATCTATAAATTTTTTAAGAATCATTCCAATATGTTAACTTTTGAGAATTGACTAAGAGATAGGCGGAAGAACAATACTATCGTTCGTAGTTCTTTACGACATTGAATGTTGACCTTTTGACCCCAAATTCAAAAGGGGTCTTCCTAAGGCCACAGGGATTCTGTTATGTTAAATTTCATTGCAAATGTTCAAAGGGTTGGCGAGATATCGTGTGGAAACTAAAGCGTTACAGAAAGACGGATGGACGGACAGCTAGACGGACGGACTGACAGATAGACCCAAATTAATATCTCCCACTTATAAGCGGGGGACAAAAAGTATCAAATCAGGTTCAAATGATAATTTATCATACCAAAGATTTGTAGGAATATTGACTAAGCCATGCAGAATTTTTTGTTCAAAGTGCGTTAATTTGGTCGATATTAACGCACTTTGAAAAAAAAATTATTTTTTCAAAGTGCGTTAACCTGGTCCCAAAATTTAACGCACTTTGAAAAAATTTTTCAAAGTGCGTATTTTTTCAAAGTGCGTTGCCACACAGGCCTCACACGGGTTAATCTTACAAATTTCAGAGTGACTCTGTAATGTAGTTGTTTGACACAGGTCACATGGGAGAATGTCTTGGGCACTATAAATTTGATCTATTTAGTCTTTTTCCACGTCTTTTAGTGATGCTGTAAAAATTATCATAAAGAAAGGTTAAATATGAATTTTAGACTGAAGTTTTGATAAATATGCTTCGAGAAAACTAAATTGAAATTATTACCAGATGAAGTAAAACATTTTGTATTATAAAAATATTTGTGAAATCATAATATTTGGTTCCTTGCATATAAGAAATGTTATTAAGAACGAAAAATTGTTTTTAAAAAGTATTCAATTGACAACAAACAAACATATCAGGTAGATGGACATTGGGATAATTATTTACCTGATGCCTTGATTACAGGGGTTTTAGAAAGAAAATGCAATTTACAAATTTTGTATAAGATGGCATGGTTTAAGGACAGATGATACAAACAAAAAATGGATGCCAAGATTGGTATATATTTTTTAGTCTAATTTCATTGCAAATGATGCTAATAATGAATTTCTAGATTATAAAGAAATTGTAAACCTTCTGGGATGTTCAAAAGTCTGTCCTTTTGAAACCATCCTTATTAATCTATACAAATATTTTTCACTTTTAATTCCTTTTTGTGCAAATTTGAATAAAAAAATAAAAACTACATGGTGAAAGTTATTCATTTTATTCATTCAAACATGACACAAGTTGTTGTTTTCAAATTCTTTGAATTAGTTTGGTTGTATCATCTGTCTTTGAGTTAAGGTCTATTCTATTTTTGATTTTTGTTTGGTATTCAAATGCTTAAAGTGTTTTTGTGATCATTGATGTTAAAGGCCGAGGTTTTTAACCGTACGGTTTTCCTCATGTAAGTTTGGTGTGGGGTGGAGCTAAATAGAAGCGGCTGAGAAGCCCCGAGGGAACGACGCTGGCTTGTGTAGATTACCTATATACACCGGATTTTACCTGAGTCCCTGAGTGTATTACCTGTATGCGTTTTCCTACGATTTTGTAAACCGAAAACGTTTTTTTTTCATGTTTAGCTCATGAATTGAAATGCGAAATAAAGCATTTTTTGTTGCAGACAGAATCCTTCTCAATTTCTTTCTTTTAAGATAATTGATATTTTTAATAATTCGTCATTTTTTATACACAGTGTGTTTCTTAATGAAGTGTTATAACGAAAATACATTTAGCACCAAAATCTGTCGTAATCTGGCGACAAAAAGGGAAGTAATTCAAATTACACGTCGTCTACGCAAAAGGAAAGAAGAAAGTGGATCATAAAACATTCACTCGGTAAATAACAATGAAACTTAGAAGCGATGTTTTGAGAATAAAATTTTGAAGTAGAAATATTATTTCTAAATAAATATCTTTTTAAGATAAATCCTACTTGATTTTTCCATAACGCATGGTCGGTAAAAATGGCCAGGGTTCGGATCGGGGTTGATTCCCCGACAACTATGAAACGGGAAAAGAATCATCAGATTCTGCATCTTTTTTTTCTTTCGTGATTCATTATTAATTTCAAACATTAAATACAAAGCAAGATATTATAATCCGAGTAATTTCTCTTCTAAAACTAATTATTATACCGTAACTTCTTTACCATGTCTCGGTTTGTCTTATAAATATAAATTCACTTGACTCATGAACAATGTTACAATGTTGTCATACTTGTTTTAAAAAAGAATTTTATTTAATTCCATGATACTAGCTTCAAACGCAGGTCGGTTTGTTTTGTTAATAAATGGAGGAATAAATGTACGTTAACTCATGTTTTCACAAGGAAATTAAAATTATCGAATGTAATCGTGATATGAAATCCTCCCTTTTAAAATCAAATTTATAATATATATTATATAGCCATGATTTTTCTTGTCATTTATTTAATTATTTGATAGATTGATTATATTTATGGAATATTCTTATGAATTAAAAAAAAAAAGAAAAGAACAATTTGTTTGCTTCTTTATCACGTTGGCATGTGCCGTAGGCATCAAAAGCCTGAAAGTTAATTCGATGGTCGGTACGATCTCCAGACAAGGTACACAAGATATACCCAACAGCAGCAAACTAAATGTCAATCAAATCAAAGTATTCAATCCCAGGCTTAATTTCAGATGATTGACAGAGGTTCTAAGACCAGGTAAATTTGAAGGAGGTGCTTATTTCCTCCCCCTTTAAGGTGATATGAGATACCAAACGAAACTTTTAAATATTTATTTACCAAAAGTAGGAGGGTTTTGTTCGTATAGCCTGTCAAATGCTAATCTTAATAATTCATTTAAGATTATGTCTCTGATAGTAATTCTGAGGTTTTTATATTAGTTTTTATATTAGTTTACTAATATAAAGAGTATATAAAATAAAAAATGACTAGAAAAAATTCTCGATATATATACAGGGTGTTTTATAATATATGTTACATTTTGAGTCATCAGTTTGACAGACAAAAGAAAAAGATACAGATAAGCCTTTTTATCAACCTGATGCACATATCCATAAGATTCATAATATTCAATTACCAACTAAAATATTAAACACTGAACAAAATGTTAAACATTAATGAACAT
Organism: Saccostrea cuccullata; assembly: GCF_032062105.1. Lineage (NCBI taxonomy): Eukaryota > Metazoa > Mollusca > Bivalvia > Ostreida > Ostreidae > Saccostrea > Saccostrea cuccullata. The sequence continues at coordinate 18,007 of NW_026930431.1, read as the reverse complement.
TATCAAAATTTCCAAGTTGTGCCATTTTTGCTACGTTGAATTTCACAACGTCAAAAGTTCACATTACATGTTCCAAATGATCTGCATTAATTCAATAACAAATGAAGTTGCTTCTTGCAATTTGTATATAACCTTGTCACACATTTGAAGGTCCATAATCTTTTTTAGCTCACTCAAGATCTGTGGTCTAGGATTTTAGACCCTGTTTCTTAAGAACCCGTCAGAAAAGAGCCCAAAAATTGAGATTGTCGAATGCAGAGGTCAAACTCTTTCCTTTCATTAATTATTGACAATTTGTATACTGATAACTTCAAATCATATTAAAAAATTCATTATATGCTGAAAATGCGGATATTGCCAAAATGAATTTCTGCAAATATCTATCAGACACTTTTCCCAGAAGTTTGCTACACTAAGAGTCTCGACTTTACCCATAAAATCTCCACTTCTTCAAATCTTTGGCTTTCTGGAATACAGTGTCATTTATCGCATACTGTCCGTCCCTGTCCTTTTACCTTGTTACAATGTACTACCCCTTTGATAAGCATCCTAGAAAGTTTCTTTTTTTAGAAAATTTATTTCATGAACTTGTGAATGAATGGAATCAATATTGGAGACATGATTTGAAAAAAAAAAACTTTACTATTCAGCACTGAGTGTATAAGTCAAGTCCATTTCAAGTCTATTTCGAGAAATATTCAAATTATGACACCCGCTTTTATAGCACAATTGATCATTGCAAGACCATGTATATATACAGTAAAACTCGGTTATAGCGAAGTCCTAGGGAAGTCCTAGGGACCTGTGAATTTAATTCGCTATATCCGTAATGCGTTATAACCGTATAACGAATTTGTAAAATCATATAAAGCGAATTCGCAAAATGCATGTTTTCCTTCAAGTGCTACTACCAAATATGTTAGGGAAGCAATATTACAAAAACATAACTTCGATAACTAAGGTTTTATTGTGAATTGAATTACATATACAATTCCATAAACAACAATAAGTCAGTTCAATTCATCAAATTTTGAGATCTTTGAAAGTTCGTTATAAAAGATGTTAATTTCATTATATTTAACTTCAACGGGACCCAAAATCAGTTCGCTATATCCGTAAATTCGTTACATCAGAGTTCGTTATAACCGTAAAATTTTACAAAGATTTGTTCAAAATTTTGCCGGGGACCCAGAAAAATTTTGTTGTATCCGAGAATTCGCTATATCCGTGTTCGTACTAAACGAGTTTTACTGTATATTTTTATTTTTTAATAAAATAAGCAAAAAATATAAGTTAATAAATAAATCAATAAATCAATAAATAAATAAATATTGTGATAGCTTTCATCTATGAACTTTAAAAAAAATGCAAGTGTTATAAAAAATTAACGTATAAAGACATTTTAAATCCAACCCTGTATAGATAGTTGATTTTTAAAGTGCTTTTAAATAAATGTATCAACTTTGAAGTTTATTGTCCTTTCCTACAAGAATGCCAACTAGAGAGAACTTGCACTGAAATGGCTCACATAGTGTTTTTTTAAACGGTGAATGTACAAATTGCTTCTGAATACTAACCACCCTCTCAAATCAAACAATACATGAACGGAAATACGTCAATACATATAGGTATCCCACACTAACATATTAAAATGCTATTAAAACTCATTCCATAAATGCATCTAATACTTAGTATAATATAATACAATTTTGTCCTCAGTATGCCTTGCCCAGACGATCGTTTTCTGTCGTGTATTTGTACAATTATGAATTATTATATCACCTCTTTAATACTTTTATTCAGATAGAGGAAAAATGGCACAAAGAAGTGTCGATAAAAAATAATGATATTATCTTACCTGTAAATTCCACAAACTATTGTTTTGACATGTTGCTAAGTCATGTGATTTAAATACCTATCGATATATAGATCTCTCAATTTAAATCAAGGTCATGTGATTTAAATACCTCTTTAAATAGACCTTTCAAGCGAAGATAATGTCATGATCAAATATTTCAAGGATAGATAAATTATGTGCATGAAGTTCTCATAAAGAGAGTTCAATCTCAATATTTAACAACTAAACAAATAATAAAAAAAAATCAGATCATCTGTAAATAATTTTTCACAAAATGTTTTGAAGAAAAAGGCATGCATAAATATTAATCAACGTATTGCATCAAGTGAATTAAGTTGTTTGTTTGTTTGTTTGTTTGTTTTTTTTTGGTATTTGAATAAAATGTATAGATTGATTAAATATCATATACTGTTATTTACAATGTATATAAAAGATTCAATACACGCCCTTCATTTAAACTGACATTTTTGTTAGAAAGAGCAAAATGAATGTGAATTTTTTCGCTTTTATTCAAACTTTCATAGTTTTTATAAAATCACAAATATATATAAAATATAAAAATTGGTATTTTGATACCCACCATTGAGAAATCCGTCCGTTTGTCCGGCTGTTTGTCAGCATCTGAAACCAACGTGTATTTCGGGGTAATAATGTTTACTCTCAATTTCTTTTCTAAAAGCCGTATAAGGCATATTTTTCTGATTTCAATTTTTTTTCTCGACATTAATCTTTATTTTCTAATTTATGAATCTTCTGTCGAGAGTCTATTTAATTTGTTGATTTAATTAAAGCTATATAATAACGTATAGTGAAATTATTTCCTTGTGTGAGACCTAAAAACAGAAACCAAATTCAAACTTTAACATTTGTATTTAGATACCCATGTGACCTATGTGGCCCGTGGGCCTCTTGTTATCATACCTAATATGTTCAAAATCTTTAGTAAATATATTTTCGGTATTTAATAATTATATAATTTTTAAAATATTCATTCATTTTTATGTCCCGCCATGCATATGGCCGGGGCATATAGTGTTTGTCATGTCCGTCTTCTTTCCTACCGTCCTTCCTTCTGTCATAGTTCCCCCATGGGGATCCGGGTTAGAATAGGTCCTCAGTACCCCTTGCTTGTTGTAAAAGACGACTAAATGGGGCGGTTTTTCGGATGAGACCGTATAAACCGAGGCCCCGTGTCACAGCAGGTGTGGCACGATAAAGATCCCTCCCTGCTCAAAGGCCGTAAGTGCTGAGCATAGGCCTAAATTTGCAGCCCTTCACCGGCAATGGTGACGTCTCCATATCAGTGAAATATTCTGGAGAGGGACGTTAAACAGTATATAATCAATCAATCAATCTGTCATAGTTAGCGTTAAGCTCAGTCTAAAGCTCAGATTAAAAGAAACCATCCAAGGTACTTTTATCAAACTTCATATGCTAATATATACTGATGTAAGCAACTGCATCAACATTTTTTACATTGACCTTTCATTTGACCTTGGCCTTACTTTTATCAATTTGTCTTTAAGTCAATTTTATAAAAACATGCATATCATTTTCTCTACTTCATACGCTGATACATACTGATGAGAGCTTTTTAACTGCATCAACTTTTTTTTTACTTTGAATCTTCCTTTGACTTTAACTTCATTTATTTTCAATTAGTGTTTAGTTCAGTTAGAAAAAATAATTCAAAAGATTTTTATCAAATATGCTGATACGTATTTGTAAGAAATATTATTCAACTACACCAAAATGATTGACCTGGAACTTTCTTATGACTTTGACCTCACTGTTCTTAAATTTGCATTTTGCTTAGTTTTAAAGAAACCATTTAAGATGTATTTATGTGTACGAGGAGCTATCAAGAAGTTCGTGGACCAGTGCCAGAAAATTAAAACCGCTTTAGATACATCAAGGAATTTTAAAGTATTTATTTATCATCATCTTTTCTATCTAATGAATAAACAAAAAAAATCATAAATTTTATTTTTAAATGAATTATTAAAGTTTTGGTAAGCAATGGTATGTCCAGGTGGCGCAACCTCGAAAACGACGGGTTTTTTTTCGAACTAAGATAAACTATTTTATATGAAAATTTGTCATCCAAAAATCCCGTTAATTTAGGTATGCGTTCGGACGCCATTGTACCATAAAATATATATGGAATTTTTAACTCATTCTGGACGTTTTATGAAATTTTGTTGTAAATTTTACATCGAGTAATGAAACAAATGTTGCCTTGAAATAACGTGAAAGGGGGAAGGGGTTTATTTTTCAACATCCTGTAAAGTTTTGCACTTGGAAAAAACTGGTATACACATAGGAAATGCTTAAACTGGCTACGGACAAATATTATTCATTAATATAACTCGTTTTTAATGCCAAAATAGATCCAGGGAGAAAAGGGATGCAAACTTTATGTCGTCAAGGTTTGAGAATTCTATCACCTCAAATAATGACTTTGATCATGTGTTCTAGTTATAGTGAACTAAAAAAATATGCTGGCACAATCATTCGAGGATCTTTCCCAATGTATAAATCCATTTGCAATAATTTATGCATTGAAAGCTTGTGTTCATGACGTTGTAAAGTCATAAAAACAAGCCAGATTGAAATCCTTACTCGAGCTCAGCTCTGGAGAATCGCATCAAATAAGTGTACGAGGTGATAGAAGCGGGCATTGAAAAATAATGACGTTATCAGACGTCATAAAACAAAGTGGCGACGGCGCCGAGTGATTATATCAGGTCGTTTTTATTTTATAATTATTTGGGAAATAATGAACGTACTAAGTTAAATTTTCAAAATTTCTTTATTTTTTGCTATTTCATGTTCCTTTTAAATTTTGTAAGCTCAGACAACGTAGTACTAATTTTATAGCCTCAGTCCACGAACTTTTTGATATCTTACAGCTGTTCATTCCTGGAGTTCGTTTGAGTCTACCATTTTTAGTCTCAAGTCATCTATATATTGATGTCATTTTCACATTGTGACGTCATAAACAAGGAGGATAACATTATTCAGCATATGCCATTTAAAGAAATTGTGTTTGGCTATATGTGTACCATATTGAATTGTAGTCTGGATTGTGGAAATATCATTTTAAGATATTTAAATAAATTTTCTCAAGAAAAATAAAGCAAAGCCATGAATTGTCATATTTAATTTAGAAGTAAGTATTTTCAGTTAATAAAAATTCAAATTTGTTGAATCCATAACACCACGAGGAGAGTGGGGCCACATTGAATGATCAAATTTTACATATTAGGAAAACAATCTTTTAAAATTCTCAAGAAGAACATAACCATAAATGGCCATATTTATTATGAAAACATCCTCAGGTAGTGTTGATTCAAGTTTGTTCAATTCAAGACCTCCAGGGGTAGGGTAGATTAATTGAAAGTAAGAATTTTTGGCCAACTGAGTCACTCAACCATCTTTTTCTAAACATTAGAACATTTGCAGGCAATTTAAGCTTCTCTGAAATCGATGAACAATTTGGGTATATAGCATCTATGTGAGAAATTGTAAATTTCATCCCCCTTCCCCTGGGTCTCTATACCTATGAACAACAAGCAGTAAAAGTGTTGGCATAATTCTAATGTTTGGATATTTATTTAACAATCTATGTAGATTGTGCAGATGCATTAAGGAGATAGGCATTTGTTTAAAAAAAATTCATTATTTATATACTGACACGTGAACAAATTAAGATACACCGACTGAAAAGATTTTTTAAAGATGATTCAAATACTTTTTTTTTACTGTTAACCAAGTTTTATAAAATACGATTTCCTTATTAAAATCAGTTTTTATCAGAACGACTGGCATTGTTCTACTGTGATTTTCAAGCATTTGTTGGAAACGAAATGGCGCTAAGATGTGATAACAGAGAAGTAGTTTAATTTTTCATAAAACAACGCCGACGTCTGAATCTTATACCTTAAGCTAATTGGAATACGTGCCCTCTTGAAACAATTCGATAATGAAATTTACCATGACTAATCAAGAGTGTTTCGGAGGTGTCTTGGCGTCTCCATGTGAGTGAATAAATTTTCGAAAGAGACATTAAACAACAAACAAACAAATCTGTCTGTTAAGGTAGGTAATATATGGTAAGACCCGCCTCATGAGCAGACGAGGGACCGACCGAGTGAACACATCATTCAATTTCATTTCATTTTATTTTATTTGAGTTTTGATCTAATAACAAGTTATTCTATGTTCCTACGTTTACAAAATGCCATTCTGGAACCATAGGAGTTATTATAAATACCACGGTATGTCTGCATATTCATCCTGATAAATATAATTCAGATGTCCTTTCTTATTCCCTTATTTATGGATTAAATTTCGTGACTATGACGGTAGCCTAGTGGTAGAGCGTTCGCTTCGTGATCGGGATGCCCGGGTTCGATTCTCGATCGCGGCGCCGCGTCATACCTAAGACGTAACTCACAGTAGGCGCTGGCACGATAAAGAACTTCACTGCTCAATGGCCCTGAGTGCCGAGTATAGGTCAAAATTTGAAGCCCCTCACCGGCATACGTAGACGTCTCCATATGAGTGAAATATTCACAAGAGACACGTTAAACAATATACAATCAATCAATCAATCATGACTATGACATTATATTTAGCCTTTTTATCATCGTAGATTCGTTTTGGTTCAATTAAATATTGTTTACATACTCTTTCCAAATAGTTTTGAAAACATGCTTCAGCTTCCGGAGACGTCCAGTGTATTCTTCTTTAATAAGACTCTTGAAGATTGGTTGTTCATCTGCTTTTAATCCCTTCGAGATTTGTTGGGACGATATTTGGACATTTCCCCATCGTCCAAATTTATAATTAGACATATACTAGGCATTTTTTTCCCATTTAGCAGTGGGGGATCTTTTTTGAGCCAGCTCTTCTGCGACACTGGACAGTTTTTATTTCTATGTGGATCTGATGAAGAGAGAAGCACTTGATAATGATTCTTTGACTTTAGGAGGTAAACTTTTGAATACTACATTCCTGCATTTGTACACAAAAAATGGGGTGATGTCGTGGGAGTCAATTATTAGTGCGAAGTATAAGACAAAATTTGTAGCTCTCCTTCGGCAAGTGGTGAAGTCTCCAAATGAGTGGAAAATTCTCAAGAGGGACGTTAAACAACATACAATCAATCAACTGAGTAGTAGCATAGAAGGCTAGGGCTTCTAAAGACCAACAATCGTTCAGTCACTAATCATAAATACCCTGATATAAGAATATCATGTTTTCTCATTATAATCTACCTTTTGTAGACTAATCTTTGTTGTATGTATACACATTTATTTTCATCTGATTCAGTAAGACGATTTACTTTCACTAATAATATAATGTTTAGTCAAAAATAAATAATTATAAAGTAGAATACTTTTTATACAAGTAATTTAAACAGAATAAATGTATGGAAGAAAACTGTATTTACCAAGTGTAAAGACCCTGTTGATTGCATTAACTTTTACATGCTCACATAATCATTGTCTGTTTTTCTTTTTTCCATTTTGTATCTCAGTTACTAAAACTTCTAATGTCAATGAACTATTCAAATTTGATTTTCATCACTTTACCACCATCCCACTCAGCCACAAAGAGGTTATCTCTAGTGTCTACACATAAACCCCATGAACCCTGTAGATCACAGTTATCAATGTAACGAAGGAACTGACCATCCTGATCTAGGATGTGGATACAATTGCAACTAAAGTCTGATGTCAGGATCTGACCCTGGCTGTCTGTTGTGATGCCGCGTGGGTAAAATGAAACCCTATTAGTAGAGACATGACCAGTATATCTAAATCTGAGTTTCCCTGCTTGATTAACAACAACTACTGCATGGTTTCCTTTATCTGCAACACATATATCAAGGTTCCTGTTTTCACTGATGTATTTAAAAATATTAGATGAATACAGAGGTGTACCTTCACTATCAAACTGCACTGTTTGTTTTTCTGTGTAGCCAGAGTAGCGGACAACTTTTGTTTGTTTATCATCATCACTGAGCATGGTAACGAGGAGGTCACCAGAGGAGGTACAACAGATGTAGCAAGGTCTCCACCCCTGTAGTCTGATCACTTCCTGTATCTGGTCATTCTTCACTATGTTTACAGTTCTTGTACTAGGGTCAGTATAAACTAGATCTCCACTCAATGTCACTGCTATGTCACGTGGCATGTTCCTTGACTTGGTTTTGATTGACCTCAACAGTTTGCCCTGGAGGTTGTAGAGTTTCATGATATAGTCATCTCCACGTGTCCAGATTTCTTTATCACTAAGACAGCAAACACTGGATATATATTTATACCCAGTGTCTATGGTGATGATGAGCTCCGGTTCATCAAGCAGTGGTTTCACTTGAGAGGAGGGTATATCTTCTGATGTCTTCATTTTGTAGCCATGTTCTTCAGTTGTAAGTGATAATGCTGACAGAGAACCAAATATTTGGTTCAGCTGTTCTGTGTTGATATGATGAGGAGAAAAACTTGGTAATGATGCATGAACTTTAGAAGGTAAAATTCTGAATTCAGCATTCCTGGGTTTGTATGCACAGGTTAGGGAGACATCATTGGAGTCCAGTATTTTTTTCATATCAAGTATGCACTGGTTTACTTCAGAAGTAATATGTTTGATTTCTTTTTCCTGTTTATTTAGAGCAGCCAGGTGTTTACTTTTCATCTCATCAATTTCATATTTCTGTTTGTTTACTATGATGTTAATTTCTCTGTGCCAGTCTTCGCCTTGTTTGGTGACAGCTGTTGTCAGTTTCTCATAATGTTTTACCAAATTTTCTTTTTCAGAGTTTATATCTAAAGTAATTTTTTCATATGTAGGATAAATTCTTTCTTGGAGTTCTTCCAAATCTTTTTCTAATTTTTTTTGTGTAAAATTTAGTTTTAGTACAGCATCAGATAAATCATGTCCTTTATGTTTACCAGAGGAGATGCAGGTAGAACAGACAGGAATGTCACATTTCTCACAGTATAGTTCACAATGTTTCTGGGTGTGGTTTGGACATTTTGGGTAGCCAGGAGAAGTTCTGTGTTTGTATGGTACAACATTGTGTCTTTTGGATGAATCAGAGAGATGTTTTCCAACACAGACTATACAGAGATTTACATGACAAAGTTCACAGTGACTCTGTAATGCAGCTGTTTGACACAGGTCACAGAGGAGGATGTCTTGGGCACTGTATCGGGGGTCCATTACTGTTTCCTTCTCACATGACCAAGTAAAGGTGATGATTTAAAATGTGGCGAATAAGGCTTATGCTTGGATATTTATTTTTATGCTTTGTGTACACGAAAATGAAAATGTTGATTAAGTGGTAAAAGTTAAAAACTTTGTGACATGGAAAAATGTGTAATGATTATGGTAATGGGAGCTTGGTATTAAAAATTTTTTTTCAAGGATAAAAAGCATTTTTGGAAAGTATACTTGACAATGTAAAGAATATTAAACAAGGAGGATCATGAATAAATTTTGTGAAAGATGGGCTGGTTTAAGTAAAGGACATTCTATCTTACCTAGGTTTGTGTTTATACAGACAAAAGATATTTTTGGTCATCATGGTAATTAAAATATTCTCAAGAATATCATTCTTAAGATCAGGATTTAAAATTTGTTTATTGACATTATGATTATACATTTCATTCAATTAGATTTTACCATGGTAAGGTTTTAGAATTAGATAGATTTGTGACCTCAATTGGGACCTTAAGATCCCATGATACCATCACTGTCAAATGCATTATTATATTGTTTCTTTTTCTAAAGGATTTCAGACTTGACTAAAAATTTTTTTTTAATCCAGGTAGAGGATAATTTGCACAAAGAGGTGTTTATATAAAAAATGAAATGATTTCTTACCTATGAATTAAACATGGCTCCCTATCTGATGATAGACTTCCTGGTGTTGGCCTGTTGCTAGGTCCCGTGATTTAAATACCTGTTATTGCTAGGTCATGTGATTTAAATACCTGCCAATATATATAGACCTATCAATAGACTGGTTATGCCTGTATTTATCCTGTGAAAGAGTTTATCATGTATATTAAACAGACGAGACCAGTTTAACCTTTCTTTTTAAGTAATTTTTAATTTGCATTAGTGGTGTCAATAAAAAAAATCATAGATAGATTCATATGTAGACAAGAAATTTTAAAAATATAATTATTATTTTTTAGTTTTAAAATTATTTAATCAAACATGAAAAACGTTATTCATACAAAATAGAGAATGTTTTGCTTTTGTATTAAGAAGGGGGGAGGGGTTGCGATTAGCGAGGTCTAAAAGCCCTTTCACAATTGGCGCACAAGCACTTTACAACACTTTGCGATCGAAAATTTTTTAGCTTCGGACGAAATCTAGCATACTTTGCACGATGCCTTCGGCATCGGGTGGCATAACACTCCAGGGCTTTCCTGTCACCTCGGGGCAAATATTCTGGTATGTCACCCTCGAAGCCATGTGATATATGTATATTGTCTTATGAAAGATTTTTTTTTAACAAAAGTGAGTAAAAGGTAGCATTCAAGAAAAGGGGAAAGACATTTGGCAATATTTTATACATATTTTGACCATTTCTTTTACCATTGTTCCTCCTATTGTAGCCTATGACTGCCCGATCAATCGTCACGTTTACACATACGCTTCTTTGACCAGTGGGGCATCACTCAGGGCCGCTGAATGTCTGCTGGAGGGGCTGAGTCAAGTGGCAGTCAACTGGTGTGGGGGATGGCACCATGCTAAGAGGTAAAATACACTCCAGGAAGGAGCTGTTTTATGTAGTGTTTTTGTGTGCATTTAAAAGTGGGAAATTGATAAGTCATATTATTTGTTTGTTGTTTTATGTCCCTGTCGAGAATTTTTATGTAAACATGGAGAGGTTACACTCTGGAGATGATGTATGAAAGGTTTGTCCACTGCTCGGCACACAGAGCTATTGAACAGTGTTCATGTGTCTAGGATCTTAGCTTTGGTTGCAAAACCAAAAAAGTTAATGGGTTAGAATTTCTACATTAGGTTTATACTGTTAGGGTCTTTGAAGCTCCGAAATAATTTTGATTTTTTGTAAAACCTGAGAATTGTGCCTAAAACTTATTTCAGGAAGACAATTTAATGGAAACAATGCTGCAAAAGACAATTATTGAATATTATTATACCTCTATTGATAATACAGTAAAACACGGTTATAGCGAAGTCCTAGGGACCTGTGAATTTAATTCGCTATATCCGTAATTCGTTATATCCGGATAACGAATTCGTATAACCATTTTAGCGAATTTGCAATATGCATGTTTTTCTTCAAGTATTACTACCAACCTTACTATGTAAAGTGAAAGAAATATTACAAAAGATATCTTCAATAACTTAGGTTTTCTTATAAATCGAATTTTATGTAAAAATGCTTAAAGGAAATAAAGTAAGTTCAATTCATCATTTGTGTTCAAATTATCATTTTTTTTATAATCTTTGAAAGTTCGTTATAAAAGATGTAAATTTCATTATATTGAACCTCAACGGGACTCAAAATCAGTTCGCTATATCCGTAAATTTGTTATATCAGAGTTCGTTATAACCGTAAAATTTTACAAAGATTTGTTAAGAATATTGTCGGGGAACCAGAAAAACTTCGCTATATCCGTGAATTCGCTATATCCATGTTCGTACTAAACGAGTTTTACTGTACTCGAATTTGATTGGCTGGTAAGAAAACTTTCAAACACAACAATGACCCCAAATGATACAGTTTAAAGCAGGAATCATTGCACGTGGGATAAAATGACCCGGTCGTTATTTTTAATGACCGCTAAAAATGACCGCTTAATCAAAAATTCATTTTTGAGTGAAGTAAATGCATAAGATAATAATTATTCGAAAAAAAACATGTTTTTAAAATTGTGCATGGTCTGTTTTGCATTACCATACAGAATACGGTAAAATTTTATGGTTTCAATATTTCGTTACAATATTCAGTTTATGGAATGTAGAGGCGGCTCTTTAAAGAGTTGAGTTCTGTGTTACATTTTGACTGTGTAGAGGAAAAGTAATCGTTAGTTATAACAATGTATGTCGCTATGAACCAAATATTGTTTTAATCAGTAAATCATGATGCAAAAACTTACACGACTTGCAGACGTCAATGTAAACAACTTCACTATCCGGTCTGTACCGAATCCCGATCCCGATCAAAGAAAGAATTGATAACGGTTAGAGATTCATACTTTTCAATATATATCGGTATAATAAAACAATTAATTACCCCTTGTGAGTTCAACATGGTGAAATAAGGACCCTCGACCTGGCCCACTCGACGACCTGTCCTGACCTCGACTGCTACGCGGCCTCGGTCAGGTCAGGTCACCTCGTTGGCCAGGTCTCAGGTCCTTATTTCACCATGTTGACCTCACAAGGGGTAATTAATTGTATATTGATCCTTTAGGCAGTTTTTCTGTGCCTTGTTAATTCCTTTGTTGTGACATGAAATTTGTATAAACCCTATATGGATAGCTGGATTAAAGAGGAATTTTTAATTTTTTTCAGACACACAGCATCAGGATTTTGCTATGTCAATGACATTGTTCTTGCCATCTTAAAATTGAGAGAGAAGTTTGACAGAGTTCTATACATTGACCTAGATGTACATCATGGAGATGGTTAGTGTATTACTCACTTATTCTGATTCTCTCTGAATTTTCATAGGCTACATGTAGAAAGGAACATGTTGGGGAAAAGATCAGAATGTTATTTTTATGCCCTGCCATGAATATGGCCGGGGCATATAGTGTTTGTCATGTCCGTCTTCTGTCAATCCGTCCTTCTGTCCTTCCATCTTTCCGTCACACTTTGCGTTTAGCTCTGTTCAAAGCTAAGTTTCAAAGAAACTATCTAAGATATTTTCATCAAACTTCATATGCTGATAGATATTGATGAGAGCTATGCAACTGCATCAACATTTTTTGACCCTGAACTTTCCTTTGACCTTGACCTCACTTTTCTTAAATTAATGTTTAGCTCAGATTTGAACATACCATTCAAGATGGCGTTATCAAACTTCCCATGTTGATACAAACTTGTACGGATGATGCATCTAGGGATCAACACTACTAGACTTGCTTTGGATGCTGGATCTGACCTACATTATCCAGATAAGTGACCAGGTTAAAGTTTTTGGAGCAGGTCCATTTCCAAGGAACTATAAGCCCTACCCAATCCAAACTTTAAAGGACGATGCATCTAGGAATGAACACTACCAGACTTGCTTCGGATGATGGAACTGACCTACATTTTCATTCCCAAGTAACTATAAGCCCTGCCTGAACCAAACTTGCATGGATGATGCATCTGGGGATGGACAGTACCAGACATGCTTTGGATGCTGGATCTGACCTATATTTTCATTCCCTAATAACTATAAGCCCTGCCTGATCCAAACTTGCATAGTTGATGCATCTAGGCATGGACACTACCAGACTTGCTTCGGATGCTAGATCTGACCTATATTTTCATTCCCAAGTAACTATAAGCCCTACCTGAACCAAACTTGCATGGATGATGCTTCTAGGGATGGACACTACTAGACTTACTTTGGATGCTGGATCTGACCAGTATTTTCAGTCCCAAGTAACTATAAGCCCTGCCTTAACCAAACTTGCATTGATGATGCATCTAGGGATGGATACTACCAGACTTGCTTTCGGATGCTGGATCTGACCTAAATTTTCATTCCCTAATAGCTATAAGCTCTGCCTGAACCAAACTTGCATGGTTGATGCATCTAGGCATGGACACTACCAGACTTGCTTCAGTTGCTGGATCTATTAGCCCTGCCTAAACCAAACTTGCATGGATGATGCATCTAGGGATGGACACTACCAGACATGCTTCAGATGATGGATCTGACCTATATTTTCATTCCCTAATAACTATAAGCCCTGCCTGATCCAAACTTGTATGGTTGATGCATCTAGGCATGGACACTACCAGACTTTCTTCAGTTACTGGATCTATTAGCCCTGCCTGAACCAAACTTGCATGGATGATGCATCTAGGGATGGACACTACCAGACATGCTTCAGATGATGGATCTGACCTATATTTTCATTCCCTAATAACTATAAGCCCTGCCTGATCCAAACTTGTATGGTTGATGCATCTAGGCATGGACACTACCAGACTTTCTTCAGTTACTGGATCTATTAGCCCTGCCTGATCCAAACTTGCATGGATGATGCATCTAGGAATGGACACTACCAGACTTATTTCGGATGCTGGATCTGACCTAAAGAAGATGGGAGCATTTGGCGAGTGATCTGCAGGAATCATTTGTACGAAACATTTATGATTTAAATGTCCATGATTTGGTTGGCTGAACATAGCTGGTCAGGTTTACTAACACGTCCATAGGTTTTTTTTCATTTAGTTTGAAAGACCTTGTGAAATTTTAACATTTATGTCCGTTTTTCCTAGGGGGTACTATAACTTAGTAAATGTAATGTTACACAAAAAAATAAACACCTAAAATATTTAATGCATAGATGTATGATACGTGTACATGTACATAATAATATATAGAATAGTCAAAGGTCAAATTTGGTGGTACCCAAAGAAAAGTCTTGCCACAAGGAATACACATGTGAAATATGAAAGTCATAGCTCCACTAAATCAAAATTAATGGGCAACGTTCAAGTTTTTGCAGACAGACAGACGAACGAACATGACAAATACTATATAGCCCCGAAACTTCGTTTAAGGGGGCATAATCAGTACGTGTTCATACATTGTTGATTGCGTTAATTTTTACATGCTCATGTAATCAATGTCTTGTTTTTGTTTCCATTTTTAATGAATGAAGTATTTACATATATCTAATTTTCTTCAATTTACCACCGTTACAGTCAGCCACAAAGAGGTTGTCTCTGGTGTCTACACATATACCCCATGGATGCTGTAGACCACAGTTATCAATGTAACGGAGGCATTGTCCGTCCTGATCTATTATATGGATAAAGTGGTTGATACAGTCTGCTGTCAGGATCTGACTCTGGCTGTCTGTTGTGATGCCGAGTGGACAGAATGATCTCTCGATAGTAGGTGGATGGCCGGTGTATCTAAATCGAAGATTTCCTGCTTTATTCACCACCACTAATGTACCTGCCACACAGTCAGCCACACAGATATCCCGGTTCCTATTCTCATGGATGTATTTATAGTAACCAGATGAAAACAGAGGTTTACCTTCACTATCAAACTGAATGGTTTGTTTTTCTTTGGAACCAGAGTAACGGACAACTTTTGATTGTTTTCCATCTTCACTAAGCATGGTAACCAGGAGATCATCAGAGGAGGTACTACAGACATAGAGAGGTCTCCACCCCTGTAGTCTGATCAATTCCTGAATCTGGTCACTCTTCATTATGTTTACAGTTCTTGTATCAGGGTCAGTATAAACTAGGCCTCCACTCCTTGTCACTGCTATGTCACGTGGTATTCTTCTTGACTTGGTTTGAATTGACTTCAGTAGTTCATCCTGAAGGTTGTAGAGTTTCATGATGTTGTCTAATCCACATGTCCAGATTTCTTCATCAATGAGACAGGTAACACTGTGTAGATATTTATACCCAGTGTCTATGGTGGTGATGAGCTTTGGTTCATCAAGCAGTGGTTTGACTGGAAAACAGGATAAAGCTTCTGGAGTCTTCATTGTGTAGCCATGTTCTTCTGTTGTAATGGATAATGCTGAAAGTGAACCGAACATTTGATGGAGCTGTGCCGTGGTGATCTGATGAGGAGAGAAACTTGGTAATGAAACGTTGATTTTAGGGGGTAAACTTCTGAATTCAGAATTCCTGGATTTGTACGCAACGGTTAGGGTGATATCAATAGAGTCCAGTATTTTCTTCAGATCAAGAATGCTCTGGTTTACATCAGAAATAATTTGTTTGATTTCATTTTCCTGTTTATCTAGAATAGCCAGGTGTTTAGTTTTCATCTCATCTATTTCAGATTTCTTTTTGTTAACAATGACATCAATTTTCCGGTGCCAGTCCTCTCCTTGTTTGGTGACAGCTGTTGTCAGTTTCCCATAATGTTTTTCAAAGTCTAGTTTTTCAGAGTTTAGATCTAATGAAATTTCTTCGTATGTAGGATAGATTCTTTGCTCTAATTCTTGTAAGTCATTTTTTAAATCTTTAGTTTTCTGTAGAATATCGGTAATTGTATGTCCTTTATGTTTACCAGACGAGATACAGGTAGAGCAGACAGGAACGTCACATTTCTCACAGTAAAGTTCACAATGTTTCTGTGTATGGTTTTGACATTTTGGATAGTTCACGTTAGGAGTAGATTTTCTGTGTTTATATGGTACAACTTTGTGTCTTTTAGATGAATCAGAGAGATGTTTTCCAACACAGACTATACAGAGGTTTACATGACAAAATTCACAATGATTCTGTAATGCATCTCTTTGACACAGGTCACAGAGGATGGTGTCTTGGGCATAGTAACGGGGGTCCATTATAGTCTTCTTCTCACATTCAAGTATACGTGATACTGTAAAAAAATTTAACTTGTAAAGTTCAATTATTCATTTTTGGGATTTTATATGTTCTGTGCAAGCTGATATGAAATAATTAATAGGTAGGTAGACAGTATATAAAGATCATGTGATAAGAAAATATGTGTAATGGTAATAGTAAATAGTTGCTAAACATGTACGAAATGTCTTCAAGGATGAAAATTATTTATATTACATGTAATTATTAAATTAAAAAAGGGGAATAAGCTAGTCTCAGAATCTGTTTTTGTTGTCATTGATTCTCAAAGGGTATGCTTTTATAGGATCAGAGTTTTAGATTTGTAAATTCACAAGATGGCTATATCTGTGATTGAAAGAAATTTTCTATAAGCAATGTTAAGGGTGAAGTATTATATTTTTATACATGTATGTGTGAGTAAGTCACCCGCATATGTATAAATGTATTCCGGAATTATTGCATCTTTTCTTAGTAGTTTTTGGTTTTGTTTTTATTTTGAAAACCGGAAAGCGGGAAAACAACAAAGCCCAGTATTCACATCAGTGGATCATTAAAGCCATATACATGATATATGGCGTTACTGATCAAAAAATATATTTTTGAAAAATACGAAATTAAGTAAAGAAATTTATTTAATACATATAAATTAAAGCTTTTCATATTCTGAACACGGAGAACACCTCGTTTCATCTAATAATACAATTTTATCTTCTCTGTAATGTGTTATTTAAGTCTTTTGCATTTTCTTCCGAGTCGGAAAAAATTCCGAGAATCCAAATTAAATTGTGATATCTTTATAATGCAATTGACTTAGATTTTGTAATTTACGGAAAAGTTCTATCTTTATATAAAGTAATGATACAAATGATAAGTTCTCATAATTTTAGTCTAATAATTTTCCTTGTACATACGCCATATATGGCTTTAAGAAATCCTTACAGTTTTGCATAATATTCTTGTAGGTTTGTAGAATTGTTTATCTCGATAAGTATGTTATATGCATGTTGTTGTTTACCTATTTCTGTATCATTCTACATGTTTGACCTATTTTTGGGTACCTTTATCTTCGAGGTGTATATAAATGCACCATTGTTCACAATTTATATTAACATTTAGAATATTTTGTACACGTGCACGGCAGAAATGCATTTTTTTTTTAAACTTGTGGTTAAAATCTTCTTAAAACCAGTCACAGCTGGGGAGAACATGTTCATTAATCATATTTATAAAAGAAATTGAAATGAAATGGCCTAATTTTAGAGAAATTATTTTTATTAAATTTTGTCCTATGCCGATCAAAATTAACCGATCCCAACCATAATTGTACAGTTATTGGAAATAAATAATACATTGTATATTCCCAAGAACACTAATCTGATTAGGTGTAATAAGGGTTAACACATTATTGAACTTGACAATAAAATAGATTTCTTCATTGTAAATACATGAAGAGGCAATAAATTAGCATTTTATTCATTTTGTGTGAATTTTGATCGGGATCAGTTAAATTTTGATCGGGTTAGGTGCAAATATTAAAAAAAAATTTAATTTTCTCTAAAATTTCTCAATTTCGATTCAATTTCT
>NW_026930430.1:0-40994 GCF_032062105.1 Saccostrea cuccullata | reverse complement strand
TATGTAAAACTTCGGTCGGCCATTTTGGCCCCGCCCTACCCCTGGGGGTCATGATTGAACAAATTTGAATCTACACTACCTGAGGATGCTTCCATATAAATTTGATCAATTATGGCTTTGTTGTTCTTGAGGAGAAAATTTTTAAAGAAATTTCCTATATATTTCTATCTAAAACTTTGGTCGGCCAGTGTGGCCCCGCCCTACCCCCGGGGGTCATGATTTGAACAAACATGAATCTACACTACCTGAGGATGCTTCCATATAAATATGATCAATTATGGCCTTGCTATTCTTGAGAAGAAGATTTTTAAAGAATTTTCCTATTTATTTCTATGTAAAACTTAGGTCGGCCATTTTGGCCCCGCCCTACCCCCGGGGGTCATGATTTGAACAAACTTGAATCTACACTACCTGAGGATGCTTCCATATAAATATGATCAATTATGGCTTTGTTGTTATAATCAATTATGGCTTTGTTGTTCTTGAGGAGAAGATTTTTTAAGAATTTTCCTATATATTTCTATGTAAAACTTTGGTCGGCCATTTTGGCCCCGCCCTACCCCTGGGGGTCATGATTGATCAAATTTGAATCTACACTACCTGAGGATGCTTCCATATAAATTTGATCAATTATGGCTTTGTTGTTCTTGAGGAGAAAATTTTTAAAGAAATTTCCTATATATTTCTATCTAAAACTTTGGTCGGCCATTTTGGCCCCACCCTACCCCTGGGGGTCATGATTTGAACAAACTTGAATCTACACTACCTGAGGATGCTTCCATATAAATATGATCAATTATGGCCTTGCTATTCTTGAGAAGATTTTTAAAGAATTTTCCTAGTATATATTTCTATGTAAAACTTAGGTCGGCCATTTTGGCCCCGCCCTACCCCCGGGGGTCATGATTTGAACAAACTTGAATCTACACTACCTGAGGATGTTTCCCCATAAGTTTCATCTTTCTTGGCACTGTGGTTCTTGAGAAGAAGATTTTTAAAAGATGCTACCAAATTTTCATTAATTCCCAATTATCTCCCCTTGAATGAGGGCGTGGCCCTTCATTTGAACAAACTTGAATCCCCTTCACCCAAGGATACTTTGTGGCAAGTTTGGTTGAAATTGGCCCAGCGGTTCTTGAGAAGAAGTCGAAAATGTGAAAAGTTTACAGACAGACAGACGGACAGACAGACAGACGGACGCCGGACAAAATGTGATCAGAAAAGCTCACTCGAGCCTTCGGCTCAGGTGAGCTAAAAAGTACCTGGCTGATATGTAAAAATCTCCCTCCAGGACTGCCAAATCCAGTTCTTTTTCGTGTGATGCATCATTTACAAAAGTCTTCCTCTAAACGTGCAATACCACTACAGTAGCAAGTCACTAAAATTATTAGCACCATCTTTGATTGGCCATGATATCTGTAATTCACAAACTATTTACGAAATCTGAAAAATAATCAAACCTCATTTCTTTCTCAAAAGCAGTTTTCTTGGCATGCATCATACTTTTGTCGGCAAAGTTTTCAACCTACTCTCCCCTCCATTACCTTCAGGTTTTTGTGAGATGTATATGAGAGATCCAGTGTTGTGAGAAAGTTATTCACTTTCTGGGGTCCTCAAAAGGTGTCGATCATAGCTACAAAAATTATTCAGTTTATGATAAGATTTTTAAGTTTTCCAAAACATTGAATAGATATTTAATATTCTACTACATGAATTTCACTTATTTCCATAAGTTTGGATAAGCATAATTTCAAAAAAAAATAGTACCTGCTCCAAGTTTAGTATTTACTGTAAAGTTACGTTGACCCCTTCTGTTGTGGTCGAGGTATGTACTGCCATACGCAACTCTGTTCAGGGAACCATAATGACTACATTGGATATATAAATAACTACCTAATCCCATCGTCATCTCCCCTTTCACATGTTGAAGTGTGAATAGAAGCGATCCCAAACGAGACTGAGTGCAGGACTGGAGGTCGTTTAGTAGGGAAGCCCAAATACTATACGGCGTCCTAGTTGCCAGTCATTTGTTTTGACCTTCGCCGAAGAACTAAGTAAAGGTCACAACTATCGTGGTTATCAGTTGTATAATTATGGACGATGATATCTAGTGTGCTAGTGCTCATTGAAATCTCCGTCACTTTTCTTGAGCGATGGCCCACCTATTTTCTTTTTATTGGAGATATAACGGTCCCGCGTATCTGTCGGCACTCTATCACAGGAGCCCCCCCCCCCCATTGATGTCACTGGAGATCACGCTAGAGCGAGATCGGACTTGAATTTGTTAAAATAATTCCTAATTTGACTTAAATATTATCAGGCACGTAGTATCCGGGGGGGCCAGGGGGGGCCTGGCCCCCCCACTTTTTTCCCTAACATTACCTTTACTATAGAAAATGTCTATTGAAAAGATGGTTGGCCCCCCCAGTTTTTACCACAGTATATACAAAGCAAGAAATACAGGAAAAAATTGGAAGTGAAAGGAAGTTCGATTTCAAAAAAGTTGGCCACATCCCCCCCCCCCCCCCCCCCCCCACGAAATAGGATTTTCGAGTTTGGGTAAGTTTAAATTTTCCTTTTTTTTTTTTTTTTTTTTTTGTTTGCTTGTCAACTTTTTTTAGGTAAAGAAAAAAATTTTTCTCAGGTTGGCCCCCCCACTTTCAAAAACGATGCTACGTGCCTGATTATATCGTTTCCACTTCAATCGTTTTAAGTGAAATTTTGCATACATTACGCTAAAATAACGTTTTTATGTTTATTAAGTTTATTCTGCTGAAATTATAAAGAAGATCGACATGACCCGGAATGTACTGACATGAAAGGATTTGTCACGTGGTCTAACGTGGTCGGATACCTTAAGGTTAATGTGAGAAAACTATGACAGAGTTGAATAGCTCTAACAAATTTGTATTGGTTTCTGAAGTTTCGTGAAAAACTTCTTTTTTTCAAAATAGACATAGGGACAAATTTAATAACTCAATTTGTCTCGATCAAAATTTCATCATTTTGTGTAAGTTGGAATTCTTCCATTTTCCATAAATTCACTGCAGGCTACTAAGTGGCTAAGTTGCGGCTCGATGTAAACAATGTCGTTGAAAACTGGTATGCATATGAATAACAATAGAAACGAGACAAAATTGTTACAGTGGCGTAGTATCATTTTTGAAAGTGGGGGGGGGGGGGCAGCCAGAGAAAAAAATTTTTTTTACTTACCTGAAAAAGTTGACAAGCAAAAAAAAAAAAGGAAAAAGTTGCCCAAAGTTGAAAATCCTATTTCGGTGGTGGTGGTGGTGGTGGTGGTGTGTGTGTGTGGGGGGGGGGGTGTAGGTAAACTTTTTCTCAATGTCAACTACTTTCAGTACCAATTCTAATACTACATTTTCAGTACATCACTAAAAGTGGGGGGGGGGGCAACCAGGTAAACTTTTTCTCAATGTCAACTACTTTCAGTACCAATTCTAATACTACATTTTCAGTACATCACTAAAAGTCTAAAAGTGGGGGCCAGTACTTTCATGTAATATAATACACCAAATCCTGATCTTAAGACATTGTTTAATACCTATAAAACATAAATTTAATGAAATTCGGGATTTTATTTTGCGCAAAACATCAGGACCCAACTCTCATAGCTTAAGTGCACTCAACCTTTACATCCTTTGTAGTAAATTTTCAAAGATCTCTATTTTTAAACAAGAGATGATTATAAAATACTTATGCCTCCCTCCCATGTATGCGAGTGTGGAGAGGGGAGGTAAGTAAAAAATTTGCAGAGAAATATAATGAATTGCCTTGAACAGGTCGGAGAGAATACTCGAAATCGGGTATTATCCGTGAAATCGCGTATAATACTCGATATTAGGGTATCGTTGAATCCGCGAAATCGGGTATAGGAGGTGTAAACACCTAATAAAACTTAAAGAATGGGATGGCGCATGTTGCCGAGTTAACTTTCATCTAGATACACATGTTTTCTGAAGATATCACTAGCCAAGTAAGAATTTGGATTTCAAGATTAATGCGCTCGGGACAACAAATACCCGTGGAGCTCAGTACATTTCATGATCTGCACACAAAAAGGCGTTCGATTTGCTTTATATTTTACCTTATGTTGAAAGTATATGCATCTTCCTAATGTTCATTCCCAACACAACAGAATTGTAAAGTATCAGAATTCGGGAACTTATAATAATTCCACATCAACACGACAAACATGAACAATTTGTAAATAAATCAAATTATACGGAAACACATTTCACACACCAGATATGATGCCATGTATAAACAAGAGATTGTCTATTCTATCTAATTATGCGTAATTAATTACTTTCACATTCATCTTGTGCATAAAATCAAATTTATTTTTGAATGTATAAATAATGTAATGATAAAAATGTCTAAAATTTCGGCTAAAAGAACCCTCTTTCTCTTTTTTTGAAAATCTTTTCTTTTTTTTATTTATCATTCAAACATATTTGCAGAATATGTCTTCAAAATTTTAGCAGAGACAGTGATAGTTTTAGGAATACAATTTATGAGAGAACATAACTGTTGATCGTTTATTTACGCTAAGTCATCAATATTTTACCATTACCTGGCGACTTCAAAAGGGAGGGGGGGGGGCTAAAGGCTTCTTGACCACCTCTGACAAAACAACCTCGACTGTGTTATACATGTGTCTAAAAGACCTCTCTTTGAATGTCACGGTCGGTTAAACTCGGTCATATATTTTTAATCGTAAGGAAGAGTGGGGGGGGGGGGGGGTAGGTTCGAACTTTAGTACCTTAATTTTTCTCCAAACACCAAAACTTTACCCATTATTAGCCTATACTGTGAGGTATCTGTGGAAAGTGGGGGCCGGGGCTTTACCTATGTAACAAGGTTCAATGTATATACTAAGTATATATTGGGAAAAAATTAAAGTGGGGGGTAAGCCCCCCCCCCCTAGGTTCCGACGCCAATGATAAAGAAAGGAAATGGCTACGATTTTTATGAAATTTTAATGTCCGATGAGGAATTATATTCCCAAAAAGTTAGACAAGAGTTTCCAAGGCAGTTGAACACTCCATTATTTCAGATTGTTCATTAACATGTTCATAAACGTAAAAACTATAAGAAATGTGAAAACTTGACTATGTAATTCATATATCAATATGACTGTACCTCGATCTATATTGAGAAATTCAATGTATTTTAACTTCATGAAAAGATGTACACATTTGACTTTTATTTATACCCCCCCCCTTCAAAAAACACGAAAATCCTGTTCATATGACTTCTCGCTCTCAATTTTCACAACATGCATAAAATAAAGGTAAAAAATAGTATATTTCTAATCGATTAAAATGTAACCAAAAAATTTACGGTGTCTTTGAATTAAACATTTCATGCTAAATTGACATAAAAAAGATACTCCGCTTCAATTAGCTATTTTCAAACTGTTTTCCCGTGCGTATTTATTTCATCTTATTTTATTTTCATCTTTATAATAACGTTGGTATTCTATAATGGCAGAGATATACAATTATGACTCGCTTATACTGTACTCTCTAACTGTTAGGAGTAATTCATATTTCACGAGAAAGGGACGCCATACAGTTTTCAGTAAAAATACATAACACGGCGTTAGTCGTTTAATTTCTTTAAAATTTCACGTTTTGTGAATAGTGCTCAAATTAGAAAATTTAGTATATGGAATACTTTAATGGGAAATAAAGACAAACGAAGTGTAGTTATTTGTTTTTAGAAATTATATTGAAAAATGATAACGCCACTGTGTCCTCTTTGTTACCCAGGCAGTGTTTGTTGTGTGATTTTAAAGTTATTTGAGAACCTTATGAATTAGGTTTAATAAAAATAAATCCACAAGATACTGATGTACAAGTAACAGTTACTGGCATAATGCGCCGTTGCTTTATTCTTTAGTTTTTATAGAAAGTTGCACGGAATACCCGATTTCGCGGATTCAACGATACCCTAATATCGAGTATTATACGCGATTTCACGGATAATACCCGATTTCGAGTATTCTCTCCGACCTGTTGAACTGAAGATAAAGGAAGTTTTTGATAGTGACCTTAAAAGTCAAAGCTGTCCTACTGAATACAGAATCCAACCAAGAAGTACCATTTGCTCCTACCGATGATGAGCTTTCTTATGAAACTCTAATGGAAGATGCATTTGAAAATGGCATGTTTAGTCGTCCAGAAGTGTACTTTTGCATTAATGAAATATGGAAATCTTATGAATCATATTGACATTGATAAGAACTCTGTACGAAAATTGAGACAGAGTCTTTGTGATAGAACAAAGGTTTTGCATTCTGAGCATGAATGAGTCGTAAAAAGGGCACCTATTCATGCTAATACAGTTGAATCTTTATATTAAGCACACCTTTCCAAAGGATAAGTTTTGAAATCAAAAAGAGAAATAAAACATTTACAGAAGCACAAAAAAGCTTTCGGCCAGAGAGATTTGAAAATCGCGAAAAGTCATGCCGAAAATATGATCCAGACAATATATCAGTTTTAATGAGAACAATAAAAGTGGAGCATAGGCAGAGATTGTTTATTAAACTTATGGGATTTTTGACAAGTAGTGGAGTAGACAGGTTGGTAGCTTTATCAGCAGACTTGCTTTGAAGAAAAGGACGTCGAGGGTACAAGATTACAGTGAAGAGGATCTCGAGGAAGAGGACGATGCCAATATTTGTGGACAACTTGCACAGCAAGCTCTAAATACAAAATTATCATGGTTCCTTTCTAAAAATTTCAACAAATGCATTTGAATGGTTTTTGGGATATATTTTAAAACTTTATAAAATGTATTGTAATATCGATACATTTATAAATTATATCCAAATAGACGATTCATATCTTTTATGCTAAACTAAGACAAACTGCCTGGGTAGTTGTATTGCACTTTATGCGGATCTTTTACTCCCTTGTCCAATAAACATGAGAAAGAGATTTGTATATAGTACTTTTGCCTGCCTTCTTTTTATCACAGTTTCTGAAAAGTTTATCAAACAAGGACACTTCCTGTCATGCATCACTGGTATTTGGTCAGAAGATGAATCACAGAGAAGATAGTAAGGCCAGTTTTATCTACATTTTCACCTGTCTGACAGGTGAATTTTTAAGTTAAGGTCCTGATTTAAGGTACTACATGTCATAAAGCAAAGATTTGGTCAGTAAATGTGTTTTGGAATAAAACATGGAGATAACGAACAGTATTCAAGATCAGGAAAAATCCGTCATCGATTCAGTGTATATTATAAACTAATGATTAGAATGAAATTCTTCAGTCAATATTTGACTCAATGATAAAATGTATTTGCTGACAAGATAATTGAATCGACCTATAGACTTTAAACGAGACTGCCAATATTCTTGTTTCATGAACTTGTTTGTCAATAATTTACCTCGTTTTAGAAATAGTTCATGCGTAGAGCTTAATTTTTGATCACAGTAATATTTAAGATTTAGAGATAGGGTTCTACACGTCATATGTCAATATATGATCTATATGGAACTAATATTATGAACTTGATAGTCTATAAACTCATTCAAATCATTATTTATTGTTATACTTTTCAAAATTGTTCCTAAACAAATTTATACGAAAAAAATCTGCCATTTCTAATGTTTTACTGAAAAAAAAGATGTTTGGCCGCTGTCTGAGATGTTAGACCTATCGATGAGATGTTGGACCGCTTACGTCACACAATGGGCGGAGATTAATTTTATTTGCATTTGGTGATGTTGAACAGTTACATAACGGAAGAAAGTACAAAATACATGTATGTCATAAAAAAATATTCAAATGAAAAGTATAACATTTATTGACTGTGTTCTCGGGCAACTATGTTGTTGACTAGAGATTGTTCCTGATGCATTACTTTGCACATATTTCAAATAAATGTACATGCATATCAAGAACAGGCTATAACAGTTAAAATTTTTCACTAATGACTTTGACCTCAATTATTTAAATGATCTTGCAATTTTAGTGAATGGATCATAACTGATAAAAATTACATAATGGAAAAAAACAAAGGAAAATCATTATGTTTATGGATAATGCAACTGTTCACTGACATATAAAACCTCAGTAATGTTAGACTAGAATTTTTCCCGGCAATTACAACTTCTAAATTGCAGCCTTTAGTCATAGAAATTATACGTATCATGATAGCGCTTAATAGCTCCTGTGTCGTTTATTAACGGGTATTGAAACCTCTTCGAGTACCGCTTAACTTTTAAAAACAATATCTCTGTTAGACTGTGGTCAATGGATCTCGAGGTCTTAAAAGGACATGAAATCGTCATCTATTCAATCCTGTCTTGTAGCAGCGGGGTTCACCCTCCAGGGTCCTAGTCAAAGTTCTGATGACTCAGAGAGCGACATTCCCTTAGCACAGCAGATCACAAGGCACGTGGCCCTTGGTGTAACAGAAAATTCCCCAAACAGAGTTATAAAATACCGAGAAAGACATCCCCATTTTAGAAATTTATGACGGGGAATGAGAGAAACAGATTTTAGACGAACATAAACAATCATTACATGTTGAAAACAATTCAAGTGACGAAGACAATGGGGTGTTGCTAAAACGCGGAACGGAAAACGGAATATATTATTTTATATTAGATCACTTAAAATACATAATTTTTATCATAAACGATATATTTTATTGATATTAAATCCTCTTTTATTAAAAACAGGTTATTAAGTCATTTTCAGTCTCTTATTCACGAAAATCGCTGACAAAGCAATGACGTAGAATTGAATTCGAAAGTGTGTGTGTAGGGGGCCCCCTATATACATTAAACTTATTTCAAAAGAGTTTGACAAACGAAAAATACAAAAGACAATTTTGTTCGGGGGAAGGGGGGGGGGGGTATGTTCAAAGTCCAACATCGTTCAGTACTTTTTTTACACAATCTTACTACATGGATTGCATTAATAAAAACTGCTGGGTTTCACTGAACATTTCGATAGTAAAAAGGTCTGGAGCTATTGTCAAAAGGGGAGGGGCGGACCATTTGCAACTTTTCAGACCCTTCCAAAGAGTGGAAAAATAATCTTAAATGTTTCATCGTTCATATCAACCCTGCCACCCCCCCCCCCTCCCCTTACACACGCACAGATGTACCACATACAAACTATAACTTCACAAAATGTAAAGATCCTACAATTTTAACACAGAAAAGTTTTCCAACTATATTTATCCAGAATTTTAATATATAGGAAGATTTTGTATAAAATTTAAAGAACAAACGAACTTTACATGTTAGAGGTGTTTATCCAAGCTTGCCGGAAAGGTCTGCTCTAGATAATCGTAATCTTAGGAATTTTTTATAACATTTTCATTCTCTATAAACATGGTACGTCTATATTTCAAATATTTGCCCCCCCCCCCTTTTCAGATATAACCTTTTTACTATAGAAATGTTTATTGAAAACTCCACACTTTGTTAATTAGTAGTAAGTAAGTAAGTGTACAAAAAATATACTGAAAGGCATTGGAGTAGGAACTGATTCCTCCTCCCGAATCATAAATTTGTTTTTTTTTCGCTTGTCAAATTCTTTTCAGATAAGTTTAACCCCCCCCCCCCCCTCACATACATACATGCACACAAAAACTTTCAAATTCAATTCTATGTCACTGCTACGTACGTCAGCAATTTTCGTGAATGAATAATATGGAGATAACGAACAGTATTCAATATCAAAACTCTATAACACAATTCAAAATAGGATGAAGAGAGCAAACACGGACGTCCAAAACATCAGATGTTGATCAGGTGCCATGGAGGAGTGAGCATCCCCTGCGGACCGGTCACACCCGCCGTGTGCTCTTTGTCATGATCGGGAAATAACGGGAAAATCCGTCGTTAATTCAGTGTATAAATAATGAACTACATGTAACATTAGTATGAAAAACGTCAGTCAGCATTTGACTCAATGATAAGTTGTATTTGCTGATAAAGTCATTGTATCGACCATAGAACTTACGAAATCATGACTTTAAACGAGACTAATGATATTCTTGTTTCATCAACTTGTTTGTCCATAAAAATGAGGCTTAACATGACTAAATCAACTTATTTTTGATAATAGGGGATTGAATGTGTTTAAAATATATTATTTATGACAAAATTTATGTATTTTTAAGTGTTTTAATCTAAAATGATATACATGTATTCCGTTTTCCGTTTCGTTCCGGGATCTTTTCGTGTCAGTACCTACTGCGACACGGGACCTTCCATTATAAGGTCTAATCGAAAGGTCGGTCTCCACGTCCCACAGAGGTATTAATACCCGCGACGCTAGGATCGACTCCTTACTTCGCAACTCTAGAGCATACGCTCTAACCACTACTCCACGCGGGCGACCTAAGCAGAATGAAAATGACAAGAATTGTACATGTTGAAAAAGAAACCTTTTAACTGAAAGAAAAACTAAGAAACATTATTAATGTGAAATATATTAATCAGAAGCTTAAGAGAAAGTCAGAGAAAGACTGTAGGAAGATATAAATTATTTTAAACAAGTCTGTGAGCTAATGCTCACTAGTAATACCCCCGTTCTGATGTGAATATGCACTATCATGTTAATATATACAAGTTCATTAATGGACAGACATACAAATAAAGAGGAAGTTAATATCGGAGTAAAACAAAAATTGAATCCCACCATATGACATATCTCAGCAAAGAATATGCAAAAATTTAAATCATCTGCAATGAAACGTTGTTGAGAAAACTGCGATGAGAATTTTTATTGAATTGTACAGAAAGACGCACGGATAAACAGGAGGTTGACATCGGATTTACCCCAAATGGCATTCCTCCGGAAAGAATGTGCTGAAATTTTAAGCATCTGCAATGAGTAGTTGCTGAGAAAACTGCGACGACACAATCACACAAGGAGTAGAACAGTATACCCCCTCTCCTTCCGAAAGGGGGTATAAAGAGAGAGAGAGAGAATGATTGAAAAGAAATCAAGTAAGTAGAAAAGGTTTTTCATTGTAACATTTTGAAGTCTTATATTGAAGAACGTATAAAAGAAATAGATGTATTGAATGGAAAAAGATAATTATGAAAATGATGCTTTTAAGAAATGTAAAGAATTTGTACATATTAAAAAAATGTAGACTTCAGAGATACCGTATAACGGGTATTTTTTACGTGCTGCTAATTTTTACTAATTTTTACAAGTATTATAAATCCGTAAAAATTAAACGCGTAAAATTTCAAATAATTTATAAAACGGCTCGTGTAAATTTAACATCGTATTTGTAAAAGTAATGCTAATTGTCATTAAGCTCACTCCCTGGAGGCTATATAATTAGTGTACTGTTGGTGTTTTGAGCCTTTTTGAATCAATCATCAATTGGGATCATACAGGAAAAACCCAATTAAGTTGTATGAATTATACAAACATCGTCAATTAATTAATCAGTTAGACCGACCTGGTTATTCTTTTTCTGTATTTTTACGAGACGCATAACTTCTGATAATGACTTACAGGATAATAATTACAGGTCTTCCAAATATACCCATGTTTTCAATCTTTGGCCCTTTCTTCTGTTTCATGTGCTTTTAATAAAACTTCGACTTCATAATACAGTGTATACTTTCACTTTAATTATGATAGTTTGGGTTGTCTCTCTTTATTTTTTCGGTAAATACCAGACGAGCAAGTGGTGTGCCTAGCTATGTGTTTTATTAAAGAAGAATAAATGAAGGGTACATTGTTCATGTATAGAAAAGTAAATGATAAAAAAATTTATACATTATGTAATTTGTTGCATTGTTTAAATTGTTATAGTCCAATAAATTTCTCTCTCTCTCTCTCTCTCTCTCTTACATCGGGTTTTCGGACACATTATTTGTACGTAATTTAAACGCATTCAAAGTGCTAATAATCAGTGATCTGAAAATCTATATTTTTTGATGATTTTAATTTTTACGGACATATTCAATTCGAAAAAAATAACGCGTAAAAATTTAAATCACCCTTTTTTGACCAAAATTCGTAAAAATTTACAGCAGTAAAAATTACCCGTTATACGGTAATTCAAAGGCAGACCTTACAAATTCAAGTTAAGAAAATTACGTGTATATTGTAATAATAATTTTCTTTTTATCAAAAATGATATTGGTGTGCACATATTTCTCCTGTTGTTGAAGCTGTTTTACATCTTTGACGTTAATGTAAAACTTTTACGAAGTAAAAGTGCAACTGAAGTTTATCGAGTGAAATTAGTTTATTGTCAAGGAATCGTGTGAAAGAACAGCTTTTAAACAGTAAAAATATTAAAATGCGTAAAGATGTAACAACGAAAAAGGAAATCATTCGTATGGTTAACAATTTAATACAAGAAATAAATTTTAAATAACTGGTTTTAAAAGAGGTGTCAGACGGCAAGGAAAAGGACTTATGTAAATAGTACAACAGATATGTGATATTTCACTAAAAAGAATGTTATAGAAAAAGTATTTTGAAATCTGCATCATGTTTTATGACAGACAGAAGTTCTACGGAACAAAACAGAGCATTATGAGGTGCAGCAGTGATTTTATAGACAAAGCAAAGACGTTTCATTTTCTGGATGGAGGAAAATGTGTTTACTTCAGGTTTTGCTTAAGAATCCTGTTCCACAAACAACATTCCTATTAAAAGAATAATTGGTCAATAAGATTTTAAATTTAAATATGCAGCCACATCACCTGTTTATACCATACAGAGTGTTTTAATGTTTAACAATAATGATACTAAAAACTGATTAGAAAAGAAAAGTGAAGATCGGTAGAAGAAAATTATTAAAAGTGCGAGAAAAGACGGTAGATCATTATTATAGGAAAATAAGAGAAGGCTGAAGTTTTATTTAATAGACACTTGCAAATTATTCTAGAAAAAGAACAAGAGAATAAGAAAAAGGGAAGAAAAAATGATAAAGCCCTCGAAGATATTTATACACATGGATTGTGGGAGTCGGAAAATGAAACTGACGAAAAACAAATAAGACTGCACTACTGAAGACACGAATTAATATAAGTTATTATTTAAGTTGAAAAAAGTATTTACTATCTTGAAGTTATAAGTGAGAAGTTTTCGATGAAAAAAAGAAATTGAAGGAAAATTGCTTAACCCTCTTAGTGCCATAGCGATATTTATGTCGCTATAAAGAGATCAATGTCACGACCACAGGGAAGTTTTAGTCGCCTTTCATTCTTTATATAAATGATTTTAATTTTGATGATATCAATTAAGAGTTGCAAATTGTTATCTCAAAATAACGTCATTTTATGCAAATATTATAGAGGTTGTAAAAAATCGTCATCGGTGACTATCCGAACAACAGCGATAGTAATGATAATGTTGATTTCGGCTGAGTTGATTATGGCACACGGTTTACGGTGGTGGATCCTGGTTCTTCAGTATTTCAAGGCTGCAAGACTTTACAGATGATCACACACCAGTTGATAATGAACCCACTATGGTGCCTTTCGATTATTTTGAAAATTTTTGAAAGACGAGGAATGCTGCATTTTGGACATCATTATCCAGGAGACAAATCCCTTTGTTGCAGAGAGATTGAATGCCCAGCGGCGGGCTGCGTTTGTGAGAGATTATTTGAAATCTGTAAGGAAATAGACGAATTGAGCCCTATTTTGACCCTGTATTTAAATATGGTTATCGTAAGGAAACCAACTTATGCGTCATACTGGGAGAAAGGTTCCATCACAGAGACTCCGAACTGTTCTCAAAAAATGGCCGTAACAGTTATTACATGTTGTATTTGGAATTTTGTCTATTGAACCACATTACTCACAATTTACAGTGCGTGCATTACATTCTTAAATACATGTAAATGTTATTTATTTTTTACACATACAAGTACAGCAACAGACCCTTGCACTCTATGCGTTATTCTACGAGAATTAAAGTGCCCAAAGCTTTTTCTAAAAGTGATTAATCTGACATAAAGAAATAATAATTGTTTATTAGGGGAAAAGCACTGATCAATACAGTGATACCTACTGCGTTTCCTGCTTGAAGTTCATGTACACGTGGTTGATGTCCTCTTCGTAGTATTAATCACATTTTCTCAGCAATATGTAACCAGAAGTCTCTGTCGAGTGAAGCTCTACTGGTTTGTACTTAGAGCAAAGGAAGAGAAAAGTACTTAAGCAGTTGAAAATTGAAACTTTTCAACAGCAATAAATAGAATAATGATCCTTGATTAAGTCTCTTTATGTTTTTAGTGCAGTCTACTTGCATGCCACATTTATATTTTAATCAGACTAAAATTGTATTTGGAGTAGCATTTTGAAAATTTCACAGAAATTTCTATTTTTAGTAATCACGGCAACACCGTTCATCGAAATCAAAAACCGATATACAGAATTATGTATCTTATTGTAGTCTACTTGTGTGCCAAGTTATATTGAAATCAGTCTAAGACTGTAGAAGGAGTAGCTTTTTGAAAGAATTTCACAGAAATTTCTATTTTTAGTAACCACGGAAACACCGTTCATCGAAATCAAAAACCGATACACAGAATTATGTATCTTAGTGTAGTCTACTTGTGTGCCAAGTTATATTGAAATCAGACTAAAACTGTAGAAGGAGTAGCATTTTGAAAGAATTTCACAGAAATTTCTATTTTTAGTAACCACGGCAACACCGTTCATCGAAATCAAAAACTGATACACAGAATTATGTATCTTAGTGTAGTCTACTTGTGTGCCAAGTTATTTAAGGAATGAATTTAATAGCTACCCATTTTATACGGTATAAACTGGGTTGGGGCATTTTACGCTTTATAAACCGCGAAGCGGTTTATGAATCACATTTTTTTCTACAGTGTAGCTTGAATATACAAGCAAGGAATATACTTATAAAAGTTATGTTAGATAATTGTTCTTCATTCTACCTCAAATCACCTACTCAGAAACTTGAATATATACTAAGTCCAAAACTTGAAGTTATACCGGCTGTTTGCACTTTTATAAAACAATCATTAGAATTGAGAACTAAAAGGTCCACATCGGTGTAACATTTAGGGAATAAATTTCTATATGGATATTGTATATATAATTCATTGTTCTCATTGATTTTGTTTCTTTTTTGTATTGCTTGACCCATATGGGTGTAATATGCAATAAAGATTATTATTATTATTATAAAAAAGCGTAAACTGTTCCAACCCAGTTTATACCGTATAAAATGGGTAGCTATTAAATTCATTGCTTATAATTTAATTTTCATTCATTTGATGTAAGAAATAAAGATGATTCTTCTAACAAAATGACTTCAATTTGTACAAAATTTGAATGTAACGTCAGGCGGATTGATACGTTTTTGACGCAAGTCATTGTGACGTAGGCAAACCATTTTCTACGATATAAAATTATATTTTATCCAATCAAATACATAGTTACAATCAGAATTAAATTATATTGAAATCAGACTAAAACTGTAAAAGGAGTAGCATTTTGAAAGAATTTCACAGAAATTTCTATTTTTAGTAACCACGGCAACACCGTTCATCGAAATCAAAAACCGATACAGAGAATTGTGTATCTTAGTGTAGTCTACTTGTGTGCCAAGTTATATTGAAATCAGATTAAAACTGTAGGAGGAGTAGCATTTTGAAAGAATTTCACAGAAACTTCTATTTTTAGTAACCACGGAAACACCGTTCATCGAAATCAAAAACCAATATACAGAATTATTACCGTCTTCCTTGGAAGACGGTATTGTATAGTTGAAGTTTTTTACAGTCTTCGGACTTTGCACTTCCTCTCTTTTGTGATTGGTAGAAAATGCATGATGAGAAAATTTTCAATTATTTCATTGGTTGAAATGCTGTTCAAGGCAAGGGAGATAACTTTCTGATGATCTAATTTTCGTACGACTTAACAATTTTGCAAGATTTTCAATCGTAAAAAAAAAATGACAAAACGAACAACAAAATCAGCAGTAATTAATTCCTAATAACATGATTTTTTGTATAGCAAAAAATAAAAAGATCTCATTAACTTCATTATAAGTAAAATTTGATTTTTATTGCTTGCAGGCTTTACAATTTGTTATTATTCTTTTCCCCTTTCTTGTTTGAAGAAGGAAATGGAATCAGCCGAGGTTTGCCGAAAGCTCTCGGCGAGTCAAAGTTTTCGGAGATGACCGAGCGACAACCGTGGTAGTTAAAACCGTGCCAGTAAAAAGCTAATGTAGAAATACAAAATCAAGAAATTCAAAAGAATTATACGGCCTGATAGGTGTAGATCAGTTTACAGTTTAAGATTGTTGCTAAAGACGGGAAGCTTTTTAAAAAAGCTCTACTTGTGTATCTTAGTGTAGTCTACTTGTGTGCCAAGTTATATTGAAATCAGACCAAAACTGTAGGAGGAGTAGCATTTTGAAAACTTGTTTACAGACAGACAGACGGACGACGACGGATGCATTACTATCGCATAAGCTCTTCTGGTCTCTGACCAGTAGAGCTAACAAGAGGCCCAGGGGCCACAGTGCTCACCTGAGCACATCGGCTAGGAAAAAGCACTTATCAAATCAGACCTGAAAGTTTACTAAGGTAAAAGGGGGGTTGAATTTTAACCCCCCAGGGGGTCATACTTTGAACAAACTAGAATCTACACTACCTGAGGATGATTCCATATAAATATCACTAATCATGGCTTTGAAGTTTGAAAAGAAGATTTTAAAAGATTTCCCTATATATTCCTATGTAAAACTTTGGTCGGCCATTTTGGCCCCACCCCCCTGGGGGTCATGATTTGAACAAACTTGAATCTACACTTCCTGGGGATAATTTCACATGAGTTTCATCTTTCCTGTCTCAATGGTTCTTGAGAAGAAGATTTTTAAAGATTTTTCCTATATATTCCTATGTAAAACTTTGGTCGGCCATTTTGGCCCCACCCCACCCCCGGGGGTCATGATTTGAACAAACTTGAATTTACACTACCTGAGGATGATACCACATGAGTTTCAATTTTCCTGGCCCAGTGGTTCTTGAGAAGAAGATTTTTAAAGATTTTTCCTATATATTCCTATGTAAAACTTTGGTCGGCCATTTTGGCCCCACCCTACCCCCGGGGGTCATGATTTGAACAAACTTGAATTTACACTACCTGAGGATGATACCATATGAGTTTCAACTTTCCTGGCCCAGTGGTTCTTGAGAAGAAGATTTTTAAAGATTTTTCCTATATATTCCTATGTAAAACTTTGGTCGGCCATTTTGGCCCCACCCTACCCCGGGGGGTCATGATTTGAACAAACTTGAATCTACACTACCTGAGGATGGTACCACATGAGTTTTAACTTTCCTGACCCAGTGGTTCTTGAGAAGAAGATTTTTAAAGATTTTTCCTATATATTCCTATGTAAAACTTTGGTCGGCCATTTTGGCCCCACCCTACCCCGGGGGTTCATGATTTGAACAAACTTGAATCTACACTACCTGAGGATGATACCACATGAGTTTCAACTTTCCTGGCCCAGTGGTTCTTGAGAAGAAGATTTTTAAAACATACCATCAAATTTTCACTATTTCTAAATTATCTCCCCTTGAATAAGGGCGTGGCCCTTCAATTGAACAAACTTGAATCCCCTTCACCTAAGGATACTTTGTGCCAAGTTTGGTTGAAATTGACCCAGTGGTTCTTGAGAAGAAGTCGAAAATGTAAAAAGTTAACGACAACAACGACGACAACGACGACAGACAACGGACAAATTTTGATCAGAAAAGCTCACTTGAGCCTTCGGCTCAGGTGAGCTAAAAACGAACTGTTTAATTTGTTTGTAAAACATGGTAAATATATATGAAGTGTAACAACTCAAGTCAAGTTCTTATTATGGTTCTTTTATTTTAATTAAACATCAAATTACCAAATGAACACGATGCCACACCCAGTTACTCACTCGTACCTTCACTGCGCGTGTGGTCGTAACACGCATCACTCTCAAACTCAATCGAACACGTTCAGTTGATAACAGGGGCGTCAGCACAGTGAGTATTATTAGTTAACTTGACAAACCAAATCCTCCACGTAAAGGTAAGTCACAAGGGCACCAGTCTCTAATTTTCCTTTAAACGCAAAGCGTATGTTGTATTGAGTCTCCCAGCAGACGAAAGTGAGAGGATAAAAGACTCGTTTCATCACAGGATCATAGACAGAGCTATAGGACAATGTCCTGTCGTAACGATACAGATTGAAGGTAAGCTAATTTCATGTCTGATTGACACTGGTAATCACAAGTTTCTAGAATATAAAGAAATTGTAAACTTTATATGATGTTCAAAAGTCTACCCTTCTAAAACCATCCTTATTAATCTATACAATTATTTTTCACTTCCAATCCCATTTTTGTAAAACTTTTGAATAAAATATTTTTAAAAAAGCTATGCGGTGAAACTTATTCATTTCACTGGTTAAACCATGACCCAAGATGTTATTTTCAATTTTTTTTGACAAAAGTCTGTTTGTATCATCTGTTCTCAATATACTTCTCTAACGGTTGATTTTGCGCATATTGATTATAAAAGAACGCGAAACGCGCACCATACTTTGTCAACCCGATTTTCTATTTATAGAGTTTTGTCCTTGAGCCAGGTATTTAATCCTAAATCTTCTGAAATATTTACTGGCATATCTTGTTTCATATTATACATAACATCTAAATTAACATTTAAATGTTGTTTAAGACCTTTTTTATACCTGTTGTGTTAATCGTTATAACATCACATAATGGCGTCGCGGACTACCAATGTTTGAGCCAGATCGTGGAGAAATGTCAAGGCCACCATTATGACGTGCACAGAACCCCCCCTCCAATATCCAACCCCGGGGCTTATTGGCCATTTTTTCACAATTTTAATTTATTACTCTTATTCATCATAAATACACTATGAAAAAATCGTCCTAGCAGTAGAACCCCTGACCATGGGGCCATGAATTTAACAATTTTGGTAGAGGACTCAATAGTCATTACATTCATTATAACAGTTTGACCGCTTGATGACCAAGAGTGAAGAGGAAAATGTTTAAAGATTGCATTAATTATACATGTTGTGGTTTTGGCCCCACCCCTGAGGCCCCGGGGGGGGGGGAGGGACCATGAAATTCACAATTTTTGATCCCCTTCACCATTAGATGCTTTATGCCACATTTCCTTGAAATTCCTTGAGCGGTTGCAGAGAAGAAGCTGAAAATGTTCAAATGTTAACACACAATGAACGACGGACGAAAACTGATAGCAATAGTCAACTGAGTTTAATCTGGTGACCTAAAAATGGTTCTTACCGTAAAAATTGGTTGGTGTTTTAAATTATTGATTGCGCGATCAACTTCACATTAACAGAGGGTCGGGGTTTCACAGAGATCTGAAATGCGTTGCACTCCTTGTGTTATTATAATAGGTATTTCCAATATTTAATATTGTACTAAAAATTCGGTAAAAAATGATAGGTACCCGATCTCCTTGCACAGGCATATACAAATTGTTACAATTCAATAATACATTTCATTATGCCTACTGTGACGCAGTGGTTAGAGCGTCTGCCTTAGAGTCGCCAAGGAAGGGGTTTGATCCTTTATTATATACCAAATGTGTATTACTCAATTTTACTGTTGATTTTATGAAATCAGATTCACGTGACGTCGTGATCCGACTTTCCAGATCACCACACTGTGGTTTTCTGAATTCATATCACCACTCTCTGAAACTGATGACGTAGTACGCAGAAACATGACGTTATTTTTCTTGCGCGTCAAAAAGTCCCTTGTTATTTTGCTTTTGTTTTATGGACAAGAATTATACAATTGATCTCTAAAGTTTTATTTTGCTATATTTTGCTAGTTATAAGGGGGTATATAATAAATTTATCATTATAACAGTAACTTGATCCGAAGAGCCGTATCACATCTCGTTGACAGGCGCGGATCATCAGATCAAACTCGACGCTTCGCTTCTCGTTAGATCTGATGATCCGCGCCTATCAACTCGACGTGATACGACCCTTCGGATCAAGTTACTGTTATAATAATACATATTTATTACGTTGCGGTCTCGAATCTCACTGTGGAACGTGTAGACTGATACGGATGAGACCGTATAAACAGATTTTCCGTGTCGCAGTAGGTGTTGGCATGAAAAAAATGTCGCACTGCTCAATGGCCCCGGGTGCCGAGTTGACGAATAGTATTCAAGATCAAATTACAGGCGTGGCATGTACAGATTTCACTCTCTTCTGCACATGTATTAACGGTGTCTTTTGATCTCTTTGCGTTTAAACTATCCCTTTCACCCCGTGATTGGACTTCAGTTTTCCCAGGAATTTCTTTAACATAGACACTTTCTTGTATTCAAGTTTACATACTGTAGTACGTTTCTTTAAGTTTTCCCCACTTTTCGAAATACTGCTGTACTGACTCGCGAATTCTTTCTTCCATGTTCTCTGGATACAGGCTTCTGAAATGAATTTTTTTCCCTTTGCAACTGATAAATCTAAAGAAATTACTACTTTCTGTTGTTTTTATTTTTAGTTTCTTCGATCTGCTTTGTAATAATTGTCTCTTTCTTTTATTTTTATTGCAATTTGTTTTGTTTCTGTGAGAAACAATGCTTTCAAGAGGGGAAATGTGTTGATTACTGGTTAGGGGACGACCATTTGATTCGGGGGGGGGGGGGGGGGGTGGCAGATTTTGGAAATAAATAACCTGTCCCTGAAAATGTTGAAAATAGATAATCCGTCCTCCTCTGCAAAGAAAATAAATAATCTGACCTTGACTTATGATATTTAAATATTGTGAAAATACCTTTTTATTTCTGTGTAATTTAACCTCAGAATCTTCAATTCAGCTTTTTTTTTTTTGGCTTGCTTCGCTCGCCATTTTAGAACCAAATAATATTTAAAATCAGATTTTCAGACCGGATACTTGAGGTCAGTTGATCAACATGACAATGTGCACTCAGTTGATGTGATGAATCACTTTCAATACAAGCAAATTCTTAAACACCACAAAAGATAAATTTTCTTGTCAAAGAATTATACTTCCCGATAAATAATTACAAAGTATACAGTGGCGGATTTAAGGAAGGCATACATATGTATGACCCCTCCCCTAAAATTTCAAAGTATGATATGAATTATATTAATATTGCCATACTTTAGTACAATACCAATATTTTTGTGCCTAGTTTTACTCTTAAAATACACAAAAACCCAAGAGCTTCAGGGGGCTTCGCCCCCTGGGCCCCCTTCATCCAAAGTATGATATGACTAGTATTAATTATGTCATACTTTGGAACATAACTAACCAATTCCTAGATAATTGTGTCTGGTTTTACTCTTAAAATACACAAAAACCCACGAGCTTCAGGAGGCTTCGCCCTCTGGACCCCCTTCATTCAAAGTATGATAGGACCAATATCAATTAAGTCATACTTTGCTACATAATAACCAATACCACTATAATTGTCCTGGTTTTACTCTTAAAATACCCGAAAACCCAAGAGCTTCTTGGGAATTTCCCTCCCTTGGCCTCCACTAGTGCTTCGCCCAGGACCCACTGGGGGCCTTCAGGCGGCCCCAGACCTCTTGCCTGAACGAAGTTATACACGCCCCCATCCTGAATCCGCCTATGGTATATAAATGACAAATGACAAAGAAGAAAATAAATAATCTGTCCTCGATAATCTTGAAAATAAATAATCTGTCCTTGACAGGCATGAAAATAAATACGTCTCCAAAAAAATTTGCCAGCCCCCCCCCCCCCCCCCCCTCAGAATCAAATGGTCGTCCCCTTAGAAATGCATTGAACTGGTTTACATTTGGATCCATCGCTGTGAACAGTTCGGAGTTTCCTATCCATGTGCATGGACTTTGAATTATAGAAAATGGAAATGTTTTCTAAACGAATTTGTTTGAAATGATGTTCTCTAAAATTTTACCATTAATGGTTAATGACCATGTTCTGCAAAAAATGACCAATGTACATTTCATTTTGATGGAGTTATGGAGAATTTAAAATTTCTCCTCGAGTTCTCCAACTACTTTTCGGACGTAGAGACCCGGTCCTTCGGATGAGACAGATTACCCAAGGTCCCGTGTCGAAGTAGGTGCTGACACGAAAAAGATCCCTCCCTGCTCGATGGCTCTGAGTGTCGAGCAAAGGACAAAATTTTAGCTCTCCGCTGGAAGTGGTGGCGTCTCCATATGAGTGAAAATTCTCGAGAGGGACGTTAAACAAATTATCATCAATCAAAGTAGTTTCAGAGGAAACATGGGTAAACCAAAGACAAGATGGAGATGAAGGATAATTCAATGAGACTGCTGGAAAAAATCCCAGCATTTTATTGAAGGAGGAAATGAAAGGTGAATAACACTTCGGTCTCCAGTGGTTTGGTATCGCTTGATAAGGTGTTCCATCGGGGACTGATTTTACCTCTCTTTATTGCCATATAGAATTGAACATATGCTGTTCGAAGAAGTCAAAGGAAAATCCTGATGTGAAATCAAGATCCTACAAAAGGATATGCAGAGGAAAGGAAGTAACCTAGAGAAACAGAATGATGTTGAAATTTCCATGCTAGACGAAGTAGCAGAAGTCAAACAGTAGACCAATCTTTTCATTTTAAACCCTTTCGATCAAGTAATTTAAAGAAATAAATTTCAATTCGTCAGTTTTTGGCGATGTAATGAGCAGAAGTAGTACTAGACCAGTTGCCCCATTGTTGAAAAGAGTTATCTATCCAACTTTTGGTGGAAACTCTTTAACTAAGAAAGGATTGCGAGAAGAATCTGTCACGATTCATTTCTCAGGTCTCATCCTTGAAAGGGAGCATATAGGTACCTTGCTGCAAGTCTAGATGGTCTTTGTAAAGGAAAAAGGAGAACGTGGATTAATTTATGTGAAAAACCTTCTACAGAATAACAAGTTCTCATTTCAAAAGCTGCAAAGAGGGGAAAATTTTGCCTGCAGGTAGTTGTAGGAGACCTTCTGACTCAAAAAAAAATCTCCAATACTGTTTTCAGTGCCAGGGCCTTTTAAATATATGTGATGTTCCTTTGGTGTATTTTGTTGTCAAAAGCAACAATCCATATCAAAAAGTTTTATCTTGTGACGATCTGTTGGAATGAATTCCTTTGGAGGAATGTTATGTTTCTTAAATTATTCGGATATATAGAAATTATTCTGCCAGAACATGCATGCCCTAGATTAAATAATTTACACTAACACTTGAACACGTGTTACTTGTAACTTTTATAAATATATTTATGCTCTAGTTCACCTTTTTCAAACGAACATAAAATATTTATAAACTGAACTCAAAACACCAAGATTAGGAACAGCTCGCCTGCGCGAGTACAACAGACCTCTCGAAAATAAAGAAAGAAGAAATATATGTACAACCCGCCATAAATACCAAGGTTTTAATAACAGACATCTTAAGATGTTAATTTTCTGCAACGTAACCGTCTTTGGCAGAATCTGATTTCCAACGGCCATGTTTTTTTTTAAATTATATCACATACACCTTTGTTAGTAGCAGCAGTGGCACTCCGGCTCGCAAACTATGTAGCCCATATTTTGATTTATCTAAACCAATTGCTTGAATAGCCTTTCAAAAAATATTTCTTGTATAGAAATACTTTTATCCCCTCTCAAAACATATAATTTTCTCCTTTTACAAAAACTGATTGGTCGAAATAGAAACTCTGATAAAGCTGAAATATTTGCGAGCTGAAGATATCTTACATGTAAAAGCATTCTAACTGGACAAGAAATTTCATGAGTGCGTGCTATAATGATCGAACTTCCCGACATCTCTATAATTTCTCAATAAAGACAGACTTGTAATCTTCATTAAAAGTAATATCTGATCTTTTGATGTTAAGCAATTCTGAAATTCTCAAAAAACCCAGCAAAACT
The DNA here is from genome assembly GCF_032062105.1 of Saccostrea cuccullata. Classification (NCBI taxonomy): domain Eukaryota; kingdom Metazoa; phylum Mollusca; class Bivalvia; order Ostreida; family Ostreidae; genus Saccostrea; species Saccostrea cuccullata. The sequence continues at coordinate 17,019 of NW_026930430.1, read as the reverse complement.
AATAAACACGTACAACAAATACGGACGTCAGGTAAATTACATGATTTCTTCCCATATGGTACGCACAACTTTCTGAAAATGTCTGGTGTAATCGGTAGCTTCTGTTTTCGTCCGTCGTCGTGCGTCGTTCGTCGTGTGTTAACATTTGAACATTTTCAGCTTCTCTCAACCACTCAACCAATTTCCAAATTCTACACAAAGCATCTATTGGTGAAGGGGAACAAATATTGTGAATTCCATGGTCCCTGCCCCCCTGGGGCCTGAGGGGTTGGGCCAAAGCCACTAAAATGAGTGCAATCTTTAAAAATCTTCTTCTTTACTCCTGGACATCAAGCAGTCAAACTGTTAGCATGAATGGAATGACCATTGAGTTCTCTACCAAAATTGTAAAATTCATGGCCCCAGGGTCAGGGGTTCTAGTGCTAGGGAGGGGCTCTATTGATTATATAGTGAAAATGCATTATTTCTTTAAAAATCTTCTTCTCTGCTCCTGGGTATTAAAGACTAAGGACATAATTATGATGAGGAAGAATACCTTTTGCAAAATTGTGAATTTTATGGCCCCAGGGTCAGGGGTTCTAGTGCAAGGGCGGGGCTCTATTGATTATATAGTGAAAATGCATGACTTCTTTAAAAATCTTTTTCTCTGTTCCTGGGTATTAAATAAACTAACTAAGGACATAGTTATGATGTCAGAGGAAGAATATCTTTTTCAAAATTTTGAATGCTATGGCACCAGGGTCAGGGGTTCTGGTGTTAGGGCTGGGCTCTATTGATTATATGAAACGAAAATGCAGAATTTTTTTGAAAATCTTCTTCTCTGCTGCTGGGTATTCAACAAACTAACTAAGTACATAGTTATGATGAACCAGAATGCCTCTTCCAAAATTGTGAATTTTGTGGCCCTAGGGTCAGGGGTTCTGATGTTAGGGCGGGGCTCTTTTGATTATATCGTGAAAATGCAGAAATTGTTTGAAATCTTCTTCTCTGCTGCTTGGTATTCAACGAATTAATTAAGTATATAGTTATAATGAGCAAGAATGCTTCTTCTAAAATTGTGAATTTTATGACCCCAGGGTCAGGGGTTCAGGTGTTAGGGCGGGGCTCTATTGGTTATATAGAGAAAATGCATTTAATTGTTTGAAAATCTTCTTCTCTGCTGCTGGGTATTATATAAACTAACGTAGTATATAGTTATGATAATCATGAATGCCTCTTCCAAAATTGTGAATTTTTATGGCCCCAGGGTCAGGGGTTCTGGTCTTAAGGTGGGGCTCTATTGATTATATAGTGAAAATACATTATTTCTTTAAAAATCTTTTTCTCTGTTCTTGGGTATTAAGTAAACTAACTAAGTACATAGTCATGATGAGGAAGAATGCTATTGTGAATTTTATGACCCCAGGGTCAGGGGTTCTGTTGTTAGTGCGGGGCTCTATTGGTTATATACAGAAAATGCAGAAATTGTTCAAAAATCTTCTTCTCTGCTCCTGGGTATTAAGCAGATGAACTACCTATATAGCTATGATGAGCAAGGGCCATTCTTCCTGAATTGTGAATTTCAACGCCCCTGGGTAAGGGGTACCATGGGGGGGGGACTCTACTTATATACTGAAAATGAATTAATTGATTGAAATCTTCTCCTTTGTATTAATCAAATATTTTTGATAAGCAAGTTAGGGTGCCTTTTCCAAAATTTTGAAATGTGTGGACCAAGGGTCAGGGGTTCATGTGTGGTAGTGGCACTATACTGATTCTATTTCGTAAATATCAATTACGAGACCACGTGAGATTGTACTGCGCATGTGCGGATTCAGTGTTCTGTAATTTGTGCTGGAAGACGGACGTAATAATATTTTTCTCTTGTCAACGTTGTTGACGATATTTGATTTCTTTGAGTACTGACAAACGAGGTTTGATAGACTATTACTACTTTTTGGGACGCGGTTCCTGAATACTTGTAAAGCAGACTTTTTGCTTTTTTCCGTTTTTTCCGGTTGCACGTGTGTTGATTGCACGTGGTTTCGACTATGGCGAACGCCATGTTGTCTCCAGAGAAAAATGCTGTTTTTCCTGCAGAAAAACCTGATGACAAAACGAGTAACACCAGGAAAAGAAAAGTCGAGACGACCGCTAGTAAGAAACCTAGCAAATCCGCAAAAGCAGACTCGGTGTCGAGTCAGCATCCAGTGGCTTCGTCAGCGAAGGACAGAGGCTCCGATGTTCGCAGACCTAATGTATCGCCAGGCCCGAGTGGCTCGGACCCATCTATCTCGGACGTTCTGAAGTCGATCCAGGAAAGTCAATGTAAGTCGGATCAGAACTTTAATAATTTAATTCATCGTGTGGATGAACTTTTTAGAATGGCGGAGGAATACGACGATGGTGGCGATTATGGCCCTATTCCTGACAGTGACGCGGTCGCTGTTAATGACGATACTGCCGCCGATCATGATACAAGTCAAACTGCTGATACTAGTACTGTTAATAAAGACACTGCGACATCGTCTGGTGCTGACAATAAATTTAAATCGGCAAGTGAAAAACTCAAAATCAAGGAGGTTCGTGATACTTCTGTTAACTCAGAGTTAGCTTCGTGTGTTAATGACTGGTTTAGACAAGGGATAGAAGATGGTAGATATACTGAACTTACCAAAGACTCGGTGAATGCTAGACCTGATAATTGTGAAAGTTTAGTTACAGTAAAAACAAATCAGTTAGTATGGGGATTCCTACAACCCAATACTCGTACAGTTGACAAGAAACTGCAAAATGTTGAGACTTCTGTGGTCAAAGCAGCTACCATCATGGTAAAAGTTTGTGACAAAATTGGTAAGCTTGACGATCCATGTGTTTTTGACTTGATAGATAGAAGCATGGAAGCTTTAGCATTGCTGGGTCAGTCGAATTATCAAATCAACATGCTTCGCAGAGAACTCATGAAAACAAATATGAAAGGGGAGTATTCCCATTTGTGTTCGCATAATGTGAAATATACATCTTATCTTTTTGGGGACGATGTCCCTAAAACTGTGAAGGAAATAGGTGACTGTAGTCGCATCAGTAACAAATTGAGCAGTTTTCCTACGCAGCAAAGGTCTGACAGAGGTTTCCCTAACAGAAATAGATTTGGAAACTTTCGTGGACGAAGGTCCATTTTTCAAAATCGGTCCACACAGGGACAGACCAGAGGTTACTCAGGATACAGTGACCCAAAAAACTTCAAAGGGCGTCGAGGGAGCTCTCGACCCAACAACAGCAAGTAGACTTCCAGGTAAGTCCAACATTCTCTCCAGAAAATCAAAATTTTGTAGCTGGAAGGTTGAAACAATTTATTTCCGAATGGGAAAAAATCACTTCTGATAGAAGCATTCTTGATATTGTCCAACATTGTCATTTAGAGTTTGAAAATGACTCGATTCCAGTTCAGACTTCTGTTCCTCATCAAATAAAATTTAACGAGAAAGAATGTTCATATATAAAGAAAGAGATTAACAAACTTTTGGAAATGGAAGTTATTAAAGAAATTAATTCAAACGATGTTGGATTTGTGTCAACTATTTTTCTAAGACCAAAACGCAATGGGGAATTTAGAATGATTTTGAATTTAAAAGAGTTGAATCAGTTCATTAAGTACCATCATTTTAAGATGGACACATTTGAAAGTGCTCTTAAGGTCATAACCCCTAATTGCTTTTTGGCATCAGTGGATCTGAAGAATGCTTATTATTCCATACCTGTAGCAATCGAACACCAAAATTTTCTGCAGTTTTCCTGGGAAAATAAATTGTTTCAATTCACTTCCTTACCTCAAGGTTTATCTAGTGCTCCTAGATTGTTTACAAAACTTATGAAGCCAGTATATGCTACATTACGAAGATTAGGTCATGTTAATGTGGGATACATAGATGACTCTCTTTTGGTAGGAGACACTGTACAGGAATGTAGCAAGGGTGCAATTTCAATGGTCACATTGGTTGAAAAACTGGGATTTTTTGTGAATTATGAAAAATCAGTTATAAAACCAACACAAAAAATCGCTTTTCTTGGCAATGTTATCGATTCAGTTAACATGATTGTTACATTAACAGATGAGAGAAAAGAAAATATTTTTAATGAATGCAAAAAATTACACTGCAAATCTGAGGCATCAATCAGAAATGTAGCATCCGTTATTGGTTTGATGGTCTCCAGTTTTTCAGCCATTGAATTTGGGCCCCTGCATTATAGATCCCTTGAAAAGGGAAAAATTGAGGCACTGAAATGTTCATATGGAAATTTTGATTCTGCAATGTGTATTAGTGACGAAATGAAGGACAATTTGTTATGGTGGATAGACAATGTCCATAAAGCTTGTAGACATATACGTCATGGGTCTGTAGATTTTGAGGTTTATTCTGATGCTTCATTACTTGGTTGGGGTGCCACTTTCAATAATCAAGAGATAGGTGGTCACTGGTCAGACACTGAACAGTCTTATCACATCAATGCCTTAGAACTTCTTGCATGTTTTTATGCACTGAAATCTTTTTGCAAAGATCAACATCATAAGTCAATCAAAGTTATGTTGGATAATGTCACTGCTGTTAGTTACATAAATAATATGGGAGGTATTCACTCCAATCTATGCAATGAAGTAGCTTGTAAGATCTGGGATTGGTGCATTGATAGGGACATCTGGCTACTGGCTGCTCACATACCTGGGGTAGATAATGTGGTTGCAGATAGAAAGTCTAGAAAGTTTGAGGATCAAACTGAATGGAAACTGAATACTAATGTGTTTAATGATATCACTAATTTATTTGGAATGCCTAATATTGATTTGTTTGCAAATAGACTTAATGCTCAAGTCGATACTTATTGCTCCTGGAAGCCTGACCCCAGTGCAAGTTTTGTTGATGCATTTACTATTGATTGGAGCAAATATTATAGCTATATTTTTCCTCCTTTTAGCTTGATAGGGAGGTGTCTGCAGAAGATCATGGAAGACAGAGCAGAATGCATCATGGTGGTGCCAGTCTGGACAACTCAAGTGTGGTACAACAAAGTTCTGGAACTGTTGATAGAAAACCCACGAATTTTGCCTCAGCAGGAGGATCTACTTTATCTTGTACTATAGTAGCTGTTATTGTACAACTAAATACAAAAAACATATAATTTTACAGTCCTCTGGAAAAAAAGAATTTATTATCAGGACTATGGATAGACCTCACTTACAGACTGACTTTATATTTGTTTTTAAACAAAAACCTATACTGAGTAACTTGGGTTATTTTTTAATTATTTAAGAATATATATTTTTTCATTTTATTTTATTTAGGAGATCAGCAGGTAAAGTAAGATGTCAAAGCTTACAGGGAGCTTTATTATGGCTGGATGGTACATGTAACATAAAAATTCTATTTTTCCCCATCCAATTCATGAAATGGCATCCATCCTATTGTCAGTGCTGCCAGGGGAAAAAAAGAACTGGTATGTAGTTGCATTTGTGTTTTTTAAATAATGCTATTTACTATACTAATTGCTACTTTTTCTTATTTGAAGGGATTCCACCAAAAACTGAAAGAGAAAAGAAGTTGATGTACTCAAACAATCTTTAGCAAGAGAAATTAATTTATGAAATGAAAGAATGCACACTTAACATCTTAAAATTTGTTTGCACAAAAATTGACATTGAAAGGAATTTACTGTATGTGTACTTAAAATAGCGGGCTTCATATTTTAGCTGCTTTTGCGCAGACGAGGATGCGTTAATTCATGAATACCACTAAGTCATTTATAAATAGAATATATGACACAAATATTTGTAGAGCTAATTCATGATTATGCCAACAACTCCATATCCATTGATTGCGCTAAATTTTGAAAATGCCAAATTATGTACATGTACAGTATCTTTCCAAAGCTTGAACTTTTCTCTGTTAAGGATTTTGCTTATTTTATTCATGGCTGTAAATAAATAAAACAATAAAGATTGTATTAAATATTTATACATATTTATTCCTTTCATACTTAAATTTGAGCATACAGGTACAATGTTCTTGGAAACCCATGTTCGTGGATTTGACGAGTCTCTCTTGCCCATGGATTTTGTTAACATATTGATTGAATCTACATTATTAATGAGTTATAATTTACAAAATTACATACCCATGAACATTTTTTCTCGTCCATGAACATTAAACCCCACAAATTAACATGATTAATAAAAACATTCCAAAGAATTCATAATACATGTACAATCATTTTTAATTCTTTTTCAAAGAAGGCAAAAAGAATTTTTTTTGAATTTTTTTCTAAAAATTAAACGTGTCAAAAATTCTTAAAACTATGTACTTGTGTTCTGAAATTTAAAAAGTAATAGTTGTACATCTTCTAAGCACATCTCACTTAATAGCCTAATCATGCTAATAGTTTCTACAATATGTACCAATATGAGAAAGAATCATTCGGATAGAGTCTTCAACAGCTAAAATGCCTGCATTGAATTTTTTATCTCTTGGTTAAAGAATATGGCTGATCTTAAAGAAACTTCACAGTGACGGCTAGTTATCATTGGGGATACTGGTCTAAACTTCACGACGCTCACTTTAGTTCACAACTCTTGAGGAACAGCTCAGTCTTTGTACATACTTCTTGTCTTGACTGCAGCCACGGAGCTGTTGGACTTGTATTGCTGGAGTTTTCAATTCCAAAACTGGATGTCAAGTTTACTGCATCCTTTTTTAGTCTTATACTCTTGCTCTCCTGTAAACAAGGAACTGTGCAAATATTATTTTTGTTTTGTAATTGTGTTGAGTTAAAGTAGAATATTATATAATCAATATTTGCCCAGGGAAAACTAAAGACCCTACTCGTACTAATCAAGCGGGGAAATATAGCTCATTATTTCTGGTGTTGAAATTTAATATAATAAAATTTAACACTGAGTATTAAATTATAAATTGCAGTACTTATTCCATTTGTTAACAAATCAAGTAAATTCTATGGGGACATAAACACATCATACACTCTTTTTGTACATTTTTATAAGAAAACTGCTGCTGTACATTAAATTCATCAGATTTAAACCTATTACATTTACCAGTGTTATGTTTGTCTGTTTAACAACAAAATCACAAAGCAACAAAAGCTTTAGACATTTTAATTAGATTTCAAACTTTTGAAATAATATATTAAATAATATTGCCATGTGTCAAGCTATTAAGACACTATTAATATAAATAATTCAAATGTCTTTTGACGAAAAAAAAAATAAAGAGGGAGTTCACTTTTTTTCAATTTAAGACAAAGTTAAAAAGTCACCAAGTCAATGTGTTTTATACTGTATATAGTAACTCATTTTCTGGTTAAATCTATATGATTTAATGACATATACTTCGTAAGATACTAATTAAAATTAATCAAAATCAATATTTTACCAAAAATCTAATCCTCAATATCGCTGACTCTGAAATTCTGGCGACAAGCGACATCGTGTTTACCAAGCTTCCATAATCAGCTGATCATCTTCATGACCGATTTAGCGTCACTTTTTGTCTCAAACAAATGTCTAGATCTAAAAATAATGAGTGTCCACAACCTCTACAACATCCTGGCACACCGCAGAGAGTTGGCATTCGTTACAAATTAATTAAGTTGGAGGTATATGTCCAGGAGAAACCACAGTGTCTCGCCACGCGACCATTTGTTTACACCCAGTCAAGCGCCTGACAAATTCAAACGTTTGCGTAACCACCTCTAATACCGCAGCGCCACCCGACGATTAATGACGTGAATGGATACTATTGTACCAGTTAATACAGTGAATTTTCTGAATGGTGTTATGACTGAATAAATTGTGGGTGTTCAAAATGGAAAAAATGTTTTGTTTCTTTAAAATCTCACGTGGTCTCGTAATTGATATTTACGAAATAGAATTAAAAAATTAAACGAGACTTACCTTGGTTAAGGTGAAGTTTGATTGAGATTCTATGAGGAAATAGAATCAATGAAGAGATCACGTGCCACCCACCCACCCTGCATATGCAAGGAATGTAATTTATAAATGTATGATTGGTAAAATTTCATTTACACAGATGTATGATGTATACATTTGTGTAAATGATGTAACAAAAAAATTTTTCGCTTTAAATCCTGAATCCGCACATGCGCAGTACAATCTCACGTGATCTCTTCATTGATTCTATTTCCTCATAGAATCTCAATCAAACTTCACCTTAACCAAGGTAAGTCTCGTTTAATTTTTTAATTATTGCTGAATATTACTGATTAGTCGAAATGCATTTTTTTGTTCCCCTACTCTGTCTATGGGTATTAAGTAACCAAACTAAACATGTTAAGTGTATAGTTATGATTAGCAATGGTGCCGCTTTCAAAATTGTGAATGCCATGATGTCTAGTTTAAACAGTGTTAAAACATGAACCAAAGTCAATCGTTGTAAAGTTGTTGCATGCTCAGGTGACCTATAAGGCCCATGGGCCTCTTGTTATTATATGTTTTCTGTCCATATGCCACTTTGGAACAATTAATGTGTCTAAGCTTTGCATGATTGCATGTACTTGATGGTCTTGCATATGAAATTTACAGGAGGAACCAACCAATTGTTATCATTCTGCCAGTTTTGAGAAAAAGCTTTGATGAACTCCCTCAGTTTCTGGAAACCAAAACAAAGAATTAAATCTCGGTAACTTTGTGTTATAAACATTAGCAAATCTGGCAAATGTATGAGGTCCCCAGATGGAATCGATTAACTGAAAAAATACATAATTTGTTTACAAATCTTCGTAAACAATACTATTAAATATATAACTTGCCTTTGTATTCAAATTTTTAGGATTCCAGACAATTCTGAGAGTAGCACTCAGCACATTCAGGAAAATGCTAACGATTGTAAGTGAGGTTTTGTAATACCTTTCTGCACAATACTAACACAATTTTGATTATCTGTGTGCCATACATTTTTGCAAGTGAAATCACCTGAAAAACGAGAAATCACGTGATCAATACACTAAAACATTGGAAAAATTATCTAGACCCATACTTTTGAGATTAAGCTTTCTTAAATTTTCCAGCCAAAATATTGATTCTTTTTTAACTGCATCTGTAAAAGAAAACAATAGCTAAATCCCTAACCCCCTATTTTCAATAGCTAACCCTAACCCTAGATGTCCCCTAACCCTAACCCTAACCCTAACCCTAACCCTAACCCTAACCCTAACTAACCCTAACCCTAACTAACCCTAACCCTAACCCTAACCCTAACTAACCCTAACCCTAACCCTAACCCTAACTAACCCTATCCCCTAGCCCCCTAACCCTAACCCTAACTTCCTAACCCTAATCCCTTTTTAAACCCTAACCTATCCTATCCCCTAAATACGGGGTGCTTACATTGTTTACATGGGTACGTAGGTACTACGTTTTTTTTTATGCTGACTACACAGGTAAATACTTGGCAGCGATTCAAGTCAGGGGACCGTGTGCAAAAAATATGCTGACTACACAGGTAAATACTTGGCAGCGATTCAAGTCAGGGGACCGTGTGCAAAAAATATGCTGACTACACAGGTAAAATACTTGGCAGCGATTCAAGTTTGTTTAGGGGCGTGTACAAAAAATATGCTGACTACACAGGTAAATACTTGGCAGCGATTCAAGTTTGTTTAGGGCCGTGTGCAAAAAAAAAAAAACGTTTTACCTACGTTTTTTTTATGCTGACTACACAGGTAAATACTGGCGCGATTCGTGTGCAAAAAATATGCTGACTACACAGGTAAATACTTGGCAGCGAGCCAAGTTTGTTTTAGAGCCGTGTGCAAAAAAAAAAAATATATGCTTACCTATGCATTGTGACGTCATCCATGTCAGCGAGCTACCCTATGCATTATGACGTCATACACTTGTAAAAATGACGTCATACACTTGTAAATTAAAGTTTCATTTTCACTTTTGTTTCTAAGAAGTCAACTTAGATTTTCAAAAAATGTAAGACTATCTTTTGTTTTTCCTCTGTTTTACTTTGATGATTGTTATGTTATGAAGCTTTTCTTGTATAAAGCTCAATTTCTCCATGACCACGGAAGTAAACATCCTGATGCATTCTTGTCATGTGAATGTTGAGAGCGTGTTCATTTTTGAAATCTCCTTTCTGACAGACCTATCCCACGGGTAAGTTTGTCTTATTTTTGTTTACATTTCCTATGAAGATCATCTAAATGCATTTAATCATTATTATGTAAAGTTCTATTTTGAATTTAAATACTGTATTTATCCTCATTTCATGTGATTTACAGTTATATAACCTGCATGTAACTCAGAGTGCATTTAATATTTGTATGATGGGTCATTCTATGATTGAATTTCAATCAGAAAAATATTCACTTAATTTTGGTAAAATACATGGTATCTTTTACATTTCTGTTCCTTTTATCTGTAAATTATTGCTTTACTTACATTGTAAAATGAGGTTAATTTGTGTATCACTGAATTGTATGATTTTTTTTCAGGATCAGCTGAGATGTTATTTCACTGGATTATTTAATGGATAGACTTATTGGGCATATATTTGGATATCTCTGGTAAGTTTATCTTGTTTTTTATTTGTTTACATTTTCCTATGAAGGTCATCTTTGCATTTCAGCATTTTTATATGGTTAATTTAATGACTGTGTAATACTTATGTGATCTGTTATCTCTAACTTACATTCATATAAGCACACCCTTATTTAACCTAAAATATATTAACACATGATTAAGGGATCTTCAGAATATTATTAAATCCTTTTGTGTAAATTATATGACATAATTTCATAATTCATTATGTATGTTACACATGGAATTCAGACTCACTAAATGGTGATCAAAGAGATATTAATTAGGAATCTAATAAGAGAAAAGGAAGGAATTTACAAAAGATTAATCCTAAGTCATTTACTTTTTGTTTTAATTCTAAATATGTGTGATATATGGCATACATATATTTTCATTTTCACTTTTGTTTCTTAAGCTTTTCAAAAAAAAAAATGAAGGACTACATGTTGTATATGCTAAAAAAGATGTATTTTTCTGTATGCAGTACAGATAGGTATTAAACCAATATTGAATCTGCTGTTAAGAAAAAAGTCTTTTAGTGTCTAAATAATTAATTTGATAATCATTTTATTTTGTGGTATTAATACATTAGTTGTGCTTGTTTATTATCTATAAATAACATGATGAACTTTTCTCATCTGAGTTAATGTTAAAAACAATTTTTTGAGATTAAAAACAAATATTTTCATGATCTTTTTTTTGACATTGTAGATGTTGTATTTAAATATGCATTGTTTCATGCAGTACTCTGTCATATTAAAAAAAATGCTTTTATTTCTACAGTCATCAACATGGAATTCTTTTATACAGTCGGGTTCGGGGTTTCGGGCGGCCATGACAATTTCGGCAAGATTTTACCCCAGTGAAAAAGGCTTGTAATCCACAGTGTAGGTCTTAAAGTTGTTTCACATTGTTTATGATTGTGATTATGTTATCACTCACCTATATGTTTAATGTTAGCTATGCTAAATAACCCATTTCTGTGTAATTTGAGAGAATGTTTTTGTCATGTGCTTAAAGTATATGTTTTTAAAGTTCCTAACCATACTTTTATGACATTTAATATGATTAGAGTATAGGTATCCAAATATATAAGAGATATTATTTTGCATTACATATATAAGAAGTTCAGCATAATAACTGGAATTTATTTTTTACAGTCCTCAACCTGGAAGATATGTTTTGTTCCTAACCATCTATAATCCATTCTCTATGAAGTGAAGCCTGGCTGCTCTTCCTTTGGAAATACACAGTTAGTCAATCAACATAGAAACACACAAACTTGAAGGTAAAGTTTCAATGAGATACAATTGTAACTTTTATTAATTAATTATTTTTTTTGTTACATATGCATGTTTATATTTTTGAATTGATAAATAAATGATATATTTAAATAAAGAGGGCTTGGTGGTCATGGTCATGTTTAAACCATATTGATATCCTTCACAAGAAAAGGCATAAAAATTCATGATCAAATTTTAAAACTAAAATGTATGAAGTTTTTCTGTGCCAAATGATAGTTAACAGCTAAAGATAGCATATCTATAGAATAAGTTAAATATGGCTAATTTGTTAACCCCAGTTTCCTTAATAGCATAGTTGGTAAAGATAGCAAGTTTTCACTTCAATTGCTGGTGAATTCTGAATTTTCCATTTAATATTAACATTATATCACAGGGAAAGAATACTATAATGTGGTTCATTAGGATGACCAGAAAAGAAATCTTAATGACCCTTATGACTATGTATAAAGTCTGTAACCTTATAACTGATGTAAGATGACCTGATTGTTTGGAATTAAAATTTCCTGGTGTTTCTATTACCCAAGATCTTCTTATGAGTGCATGGGACTGTTGTAACCCTTCTCCTGTTTATAAAAATAATACCTTGGAGCATGACACTTTATTCATTTAAGGTACTTTCAATATCATTTCTATGAGTTTGTGTTCTTTTTCTTTTTAATAATCTAGTGTTATATCTCCTTTACCCTAATTAATATGCATGCTTCCAAAATCATTATAGATCTGTCTGTATAGTTTCTTCAGCTCTTTGAACACAAATACCCTGATTCAAACTTTTGAGGTAAACATCATGGAGACATCATAAATGATTATCAGAGTGTATATATCACAATCTTGACCATAAGGTCAATTAAAATGGTCAAAAGCACAACAAATGAAAGTGAAAACTTTCTTATCAGAATACATAATTTTGTAATAGTAATTCTTACCTTCTTTTGGTAATAAATGGTTATATTCTTCATTAGCTTCTTCTGCAATCAAGGATCTTTCTATGTAATCTCTGACAACATTAGGATCATCCTTTTCTGGACATAATTGGTTATATTCTTCTTGAGAAATGATCTCAATAATGCTATCTTTTTTTTATTTTAACTGGTATACCTCTGTCTACATCTTTCTCTGAAAGAACTCTCTTTTCAAACTGAATTTTACTCATTCCTTTACTCTTTTCTTTACTGGAGGTGTTACCCATGGTTAATATGAAAAGTCAAAATCTGATGTTACACCTTGTATTTATACCCTTTTTTGTCTATATTTAGAATTCCATCAAGCTTATATTACATAACAAATTTTTTTTTTTTCAACTAAGACATTATTTTTATTTTCCAGGATATTCTAGTGAGGGCTTATGGAAATGATCTATGTCTACTCTCAGAATGGTGAAAGACTATCAGATTATGCAAAGACTAACAGGATATCCTCTCTAGGAACACTGAAACAAGAAAATCAAACAGGAGGTGGATGGAGGATTTAAGAAGCACAGGTGAAAGACTATCAGATTATGCAAAGACTATGAATATCTCTTAAAACACTGAAACAAGAAAATCAAACAGGATTTAAGAAGCACATAGATAAATATGATTTCCAACCAATTTAGACTGACTGTGCTTTACAGGATGACAAAGAAAGGACCCAGGATTGTATCTTTTACTGTCAGACACTGACTATGGATAAGATGTAGCCATTTATCAAACTGAGATCTATAGTCAAATCAAGTATTGAAAACATGATTTTCTGATAACATGAATTTATTCTCACCAACTTCAAAGTATCTATATTTATTTTTTTTTTATTATTATATATATATTATATATATATTATTATATATATTATTTATTATATATGTATTTATTTTTTTACTAACTCATATTGAAGACAGTTGTTATGTAAGAGAAGTATACATTTAAACCTTTTATTTTTCATCTTATTTCTATAACCCCTAACAAATTACACAGATGTTTTAGAAGCTAGCTTTGCTGTAATTATTACTTTCATGGAATGGTAAATACATTTTGTTTGTGTATGTGTATCCTATTTTGAATTTAAAATTGGTCTCAATAGGACCCCCTAAAGATGCAAGTGTCCCCTAATCTGTGATGTAATAATATCTTGAATATTTTTTAACATCCCATAGACTTCATGCTTACTTCACAGAACAGGTTAGAGTAATGCACTTAGTTTTCTAGGACACTTCATCAGGGTCAAAGCATGAGATTATTGATTCAGAGATAACTACCTTTGAAAATAATTTGTAACATACAAACTTCACATCATAAGTAAAGAAAGATTCAGAGATTTTCTATAGATTTTTGGATCATTTTTTTTTTCATGGGTTATATTTTCAGTTGTTGTAACTTTAACAATTTGTGATAACCTAGAGACTTTTTTATCAGCTTTATTGGGTGGCATGGCATATTCTTTGGTAAATCATATGCACTATGTTCAAGGATGTTTAAAGACTATGACTATGTAATACCTTAGAATTCTATTAAAATCTTAATATCACTGCATAGATAAAAACTGGTTGGAATAATACATGTTGACAATAATTTGCAACCTACAAACTTCACATCATAAGTAAAGAAAGATTCAGAGATTTTCTATAGATTTTTAGATCATTTTTCTCCTGGATTATATTTTCAGTTGTTGTAACTTTAACAATTTGTGATAACTTACAGACTTTATAAAAATTAGGTGCAAATTCTTAGGAAAAGATTGAAATGTTAATCAAATGTACATGTTCAAGTGTGTATAAATGATTATTATACAAATATGGACTCAATGTAGGTCAATATGCATTTATAATGACCCAGGATGACAGATATTGACCGAAGATACATGGAGTATATCGACCTCGGGCTAACGCCCTCGGTCGATATACTCCATGTATCTTCGGTCAATATCTGCCATCCTGGGTCATTATTAATGCATATTGACCGTGCATTGAGTCCATATTTATTATATTATATAAATAATAATTTCCCAAATGTATTAGTACTATGTATATCTTCCTAATGTTTACAGAGATGGTGTTTACCATAAATAAGTTGAGTAGAAACGTTTCAGAATTTTTTGAATATTACTCACAGGAACTTGTTTCGGTAATAAATTTTAACCTATAACTAAGCATAATATTAACACACGGTATCTATCTCTGAATAAACATTGAGTACCCCCTCCCCAGATTTAGAATCGCACTCATTTACACTTGCAAAGGAAATGCACTGACAAAATATCTGTTGATGTCTTCTACGCTATAATTATTTATACAATCGTACATGGCATGCTTGTCTTTATTCCTTTAGTCTCCGAGTCCGTAATCGCGTAAACAGCGTCAAAAATCTGCTCGCCGAGTGGAAAAGTCGAATTCAACAATGAAATGGTATATGTAGTAAGTATTCCCGAAAAATGCTAAAAGATATCCTTGATAATTGTTTTGTATTCTCACCTTCATATAGTTCTTTACTATATCTTTTAAATTTTCCTCGCCTACAACTTGCAAACTGTTTGACTAAAGCGAAAGTGAAAACGAGGCAGCTCGTGCGAGTCATTATTCGCTTTCAGCGGTCATTATTAAAATATAATTACTTCGTATTGACCAATCAGATTATGGGATTTCACAAAGTTATATAATATTACTATGTAATACCTTAGAAGTCTGTTAAAATTTTATTATCACTGCATAGATAAAGACTGGTTGGAATAATTTATGTTTTGAAATAAGGTTTAGGGAAAAAAGTCAAGACTGTGGATATGACTTTTATTCAAATGGTGCAGTACAGCAACTCTGGTGATTTACATACCTTCAGTCATAAATAGATAAGTATTGGGAAGACTCCTCTAGATTTTGAAATTTTTAATTCAAAAGTATAGAACTTTTTTTTAAGTTTGAAAGATTAAATGGCAGCATATCATTTGCTTGTGAATTTAAAAAATAAATCCAAACACATACATCTTTGGATGATAATTATATAATTTTATCAATTCCTGGACTTCGGTCTTGATATCATCCTTTAATGTCCTTAAAATTTTAATGACTGTCTTTTAGTTTTAGTTGAATTCGGTTTCTTTTCTACATGTGAAAATGACATCATCCAAAGAAGTTCTTCATCTGCATGTTCTATGAAAAAGACAATTTTCATCACAGTGAAAGAGATTGTTTTGTTAAACATATTGCATTGATGCACAAATATACTTTTAGATTTTTAATAGCTAGGGTTTATATTTCTTTATATGGAATGCTAAGTACTGTTGATTTCATTTTTTTGTGAACAAAGATATACTAGTAGAAAAAATGTACATGATGTGTCAGAAAAGCATGTGTAAACCTGATGACTTTATCATTGCTGATTAAATCAAATTATGAGTTTCATCTTTGTTACATTGTAAACATTTCTAAGTAGGGCACACACCAGAAACTCTTAAAATTATTATATCAGGGTTTAACACAACAATTTCAAATGATTTTTGGACGCTTTTCATGTATCAGAAAGACAAAACAGAATGTTTGTTCACAGATGTTCCAAAGGAAAACAAACACAAAGAAATGATTTGTAATGTTCTTTATGTGATTCATGTAAAATGTATTTTAAAAGTGTACCCTAACATTTATCTTTTGCATTTATATTTTTGTAAAGAATTTCTCATAACTTTGAAAAAGTAGTCTAATTGTATAATATGGGTAGCTTAAAATCTTGTAAACTTAAAAGTTGTACATAATGTGTTACACATCTTACAGACCCTAAACCGTGCTACTACACCACTTGAACGGTACGGTTCGGTACGCTTTGTGCACGGAACGGTACGCTTTGTGAACGGAACGGTTCGTTTTGAGAACGGTACGGTACGCTTTGTGCACGGAACGGTTCGCTTTGTGCACGGAACGGTACGCTTTGTGCACGGAACGGTTCGCTTTGTGCACGGAACGGTACGTTTTGTGGACGGTACGTTTCGCTTCTTGCACGGAACGGTTCGTTTTGTGAACGGTACGCTGTGGGAAACGGTATGCAAATGAAGTGGGCGGAGCTTGTTAGCTTTAATTCTTGATTGGCTGCTAAAAATTTATCCATTTGAAATGACATTTGAAGTATTTAATGCACGTATATAATTATATTTCCGCTTTTA
>NW_026930429.1:0-41394 GCF_032062105.1 Saccostrea cuccullata | reverse complement strand
AATTTCTTGTGCCCCTACTTTGAATAAGAATTATTTACATGTATTTATACTGATTTAATGTGAAAGTATGATTTGTAAATGATTTCAAATGTAATTTTATCATTGTTTTTTCCTTTTTCATAGAATGTGTCTTCTAGTTTTTGTTTGTGGATTTTATGCAATGATAGGTACCATTGCTACTTAAAAGCTGTCGCCTCGACCCAGTCTAAAGTCTTTCAAAGACGACTATGACATTGTCGCTAAAACGTGCGTGGCTGTTGGTTATGTGAAAGACAACTGCAAAAATATCCGGGATAAAAGTAAGACATATGCGAATATATGCATTTATATAAAGAAACATATACATATACGTTTTACTTATATGTATCAAATAATCAATTACGCCAAAACAAAAAGTTTGTTTTCTGTAACATTTCCCAATGGCAATGATCGATTGAGAGGGATTCCGGTGCTAATGCCAAAACTCACATATTTCTTGCTTTCCATTAAATATGCTTAAGTAAATTTGGGTACGCCAGAGTACATTCCAACTTTTTTTTTATGGAAGACAAGCTATTGACAAATGAGTTAATGAAAAGAATTCAACAGTCCCAAAGCTCGTTTGAAGTCATCGTATTTCAAGTATTTAGCTCACCTAAGCCGTAGGCTCAAAGGAGCTTTTCTGATCAGAATTTGTCCGTTGTCTCTCATCGTTGTTGTTGTAAACTTTTCACATTCATCTACTTCTTAGGAAACACAGGGCCAATTTTTATTCAAACGTGAAGAAAATTCATATTTGTTCAAATCACAGGTCACGTCCTCTTCCAAGGGGATTTACAATGTAATTACGAATATGTAAATAGTTATGAATATGATAATAGATAATATAGCCGACAGTCATAACTCAATGTAAATCCAACATTTGAAATTAAATATATTATATAAATTCTTTTAAGAAAACAGGATTATAGCCTTCGAGGCTAAAGGCAAAGGAAATATAAAGACAGTAAGCCAAGGAAACACCGTTCCATTTGTTGAAGTCGATCTAAGTATAGGAGGAGGTTACAACGCCATAAAAGGAGTTTTCGCTGCTCCAATAGCGGGTGTGTACGTCTTTAATTGGAAAATATTTACTGACACCAACAAAATAGCCTACACCTCCTTAGTTGTGAACGGTAAGAAAAGGGCATATAATCCCTGTCATAATAACGGCCATGGTCTAGATCAAACTTGCAGTGAAATGGCAGTTGTTAGAATGACAGCAGGCGAGAAAGCTTGGATTGATTCCTTTTACAGTACAGCATCAATTAACGCTAAATATTGCCCTTTTTCTGGTTTTATTTTGTAAATTAAAAATAAATGTTCAAATGAAATGGTAATAGAGTCTTGTTTGATTTCAATCTCCTCCACAAGTTACTACAATGTGTTTTTGTAAACAGAGTCACTCAATCTTTGAACAAAATTCTTGGCATGACATACACACGCATTCTACTTCATACCTATACACCCGTTAAAAAATTGTAAATAGGTATTTCATGGATAATGTTTAGACATCAAAATTCTGCAATATATCTACTATTAATTATCCATGTAACTATATGGAACCATAACTCATAGCTTGATTATCTCAACATTTTAGCAGCATACAAAAACCATGTTTCAAATAAAATTTAGTTAAATGCCAGAGGAGTTTAAAAAGAGAAGTTTGCAAAATTTGATGAAGAAAAAATATGCATATAGTCTCTTTGAAAATCTTTTGATAAGTAACTAAAATCATACTGAAAACCTATGCACTAAAGTGATTGTTTTGCAAAAATATTACATGCATTCAGTTTAGTATATTTGTTATGTTATGACTTATTTGAAACTATTAAATAAAGGCTGGATTCATTGATTAGGTATAATGAGCATGGAATACTGGTAGTTTTAATTAAAGCATCTATGAGAAAAAAAGAAGACGTCACTGTTCTGAATGCCATGAAACTTGTACAAGAATATTTTCTATGTAGTGTGTTTTTAAAACCCGTAAAATGCACAGTTAGATCTGGAAAGGATTTAAAGAAAATAGAACATTTAAAGAAAAAGGAGAAATCATGAATTAAAAAAAATCTAAAATTCAACCCATCGAAAACTTTGAAAAGATACCAACATTTATGGATTAATTATATGATAAAATTTGAAGTTCTAAAAACTGAGGGATATCAAAAATGATAAGAAAACATTTGGTAAACTACGACAATTTTCAAATTGTATTGATTGATTGATCGCAAAACGATTCATGTGTACTCGACATTGAGTTTCACTGAAAGTTCAGATTATGATAATGTCAAAGCTGGAACTTTTCCGAAAGAACACGTTTGAATTAGTCACTGGAGCGAACAGATCAATTTAAAGACTGTATAAAAAGATGACAATCAAATGAAGTACAAAATATTTATTGAACAATAGTTTAGATCTCTCAACTGATTCGAAAGGTAGGAGCAAGCTCTAGGTACAAACAATGTCTAAAAATAGGTGAGTTATTGACAAAAAGTTGATGAAACGACGTTTAAAGACGTACAACACACTGGGGGAGATAGCTCTTGCGATTTCAATTGAACGTTTGACGTGACGTCAAATTTAACGTCAAAAATAAAGCGTCAAAACAACGAGTAAAACGATCCCGATGTATATCAATCATTAAAGAAAATTGGGATATTGGGCTTGGCTGTGATTGTGCGTACCATACTCAATAAGTACGAGGGCCGTTCAAAAATTACGCGGACTTGTTGCACAGAAAAAATATTTGACGATATAATTGGGCAAAATGTCACACATAATATTAAAGAATCTTTACTTATATGGTCTTCAAAATTTCATATCAAAATGTTGTAAATAGGTATCAATTTTGAGTGATTTATCAGGACATATCATTAAGTCACGGAGCAGCAAAATATTCGACGTCACAGGCATTATGAAAAAGATCTGATTGAGTTTGGTTTTTAGCCCTTTCCAAGAGTACCTGTACAGTTTGAGTTACCTTATCGACTCAACATTAAACACCATTTCTTGTCAAGCTTAAAATCTATTAAACAAGTAAAGAATATCCCCCCCTTTTTTTTAACCAAAAACTGCAGGTATTTATGAGATATAGTGTGATATTGGTGACTCTCAATCACGTTCTTAAAAGTCCGTATACAGTTTTCGTCGATAATCTTCTTCCCGTCCTCCCGTATAGCCTTTTTACAGAGGTCTAACGGTCTAAAATTTCAATTTGCTATTTGTGGACGAATGTCACGAATACCCTAGTTTACTACGTTTTTATTATGCATATTTTTTTATCTATGTAGGCGATATTTCGAGCATTACACATAATTTAACAAAAGTGTGGTGCGCCGTCAATTCAGGAGACGTCATTTTCAGAGTCGTTTTCACGGGAATCACATCAGAGAAAAATCAATATATTTCTGTTAGTACTTCAAATATCACGTCAGAAATCTAAATACATAATAATAGAACAATTTAATGAAACATTTGAGAAAATTTTGGATTCCGCATGCTTCTGCTTCAAATTTTTTGTCGTGCTCCGTACCTCTCCATCGGCGATATCAACATACCTATAATTTTCGTAGAAATTCTTTGGAATTCCGGAAATTTTGCAAAATTTATTGGAATCTTTAAGATACATATTTCTGTGAAATTTCATAACTATATGACGTCTGTAAGAGTAAATAATAGCACAGTCCGCGTAATTTTTGAACGGCCCTCGTATTTTTTTAATTAACCCGATTAAACTCCGTAAAAAGCAAGACATAAAAAACCATCCCTTAATGTTTATTTCATTTCATTTCATATACAATAAATTGTATTTTTTATCAAAGCGCAGCATTTTTTTTATTCTGAAAATTTTATTTTACATTGCCGAAATTCTCTTTATGTACAATTGGCTATATAACATTCCGATTAATGATCTTCATTACAATTTGTGCATACATGATATGAATATATGTATTGTTTTTCTTCTTTAATTAAATAAAACAACAATAAATAAACAACTTTTTTACAAAATAAAATCGATGTTGTTCTCAGACCCTTACTGATCAAAGAGGAACAACTCTGAAAATGTAGGAGATGTTTATTTTCCTCCCTTTATTCACGGTTTTTCACAGAATCAGATACATTTACAGCAAGACCTGATAAATCCGAGAATTGAATACTATAGACATCATATACACAATGTAAGTATAGAATTGAAAAGAACTGTTCACTTGCACTGAAATTATCTGCATCTATGAATATCCTATTGCAGCAAATCGTAACTTTTACTTTCTGTCAACAATGTCGGTTCGCATTTCCTCGAATCAAAACAAAACGTAGCCTATAAGATTTTAAAAAATATAAATATGCGATTTGATATAAATTGAAATAGATGAAGAGTTTAATGTTTGATATTTTGAAGTTAATGTGGACGAATACGGAATTTTCATTTTAACTTTAGAAGCGACGACATCGAAAGAAATGCGTACAATATCATGAGTGGTGTACATCTATGCAAATGTCGATGTATCCCCACGGCCACATATTTTCTCGTTTGAAATAATGACATGAAAGAAACTACAATTATTCCATTTATATCACAGGAGAGTTGAACATACACCATTTTTTAATGAATAAAATTAAAGAAATAAAATCAAAAATCAACATATTCAAGTTCAACAAAACTTGAATTGGTATCCAGGTTTCATGTGATATGGAATGCATATAACGCATAAGTATATGGACTAAACACTAAAATCTTTCAGTATTTTTTCCTGATACATATAAAAAGAGTAGTCAATATTTATTCTGCATTCATGAATTTAAAAACTAATGCATACCTCCGGGATTCTTAACATAATACCAGTATATTTGCAAGTGTAAACGACGTTTCGTCAAACGCTAATGGTCTGCGACGCAAAAAAGGAAGGGGTGGGGGTGAATTGGGTATTCAAAAATTGCCTAAAAATCCACATTTAAATACACTTTACATATGAGAACTTTTAATTTACATTAATATATTTTTCAAGCAAAAGCAATATTCCAATTTAATTTTTTTTACTGTGTATTTGAAGATTCATATAACAAAGTGATCAAGCCCCGACTGAAAGACGCGCGGGAATGCGATTTATTGAGAAAGGGGGAGGGGGTAATTTTCCGCTATTAAATCAAAACTGGTCATACAAAAATTATACAAAAAATTATGAAGATTATTTTTACTACCAGCTACCTAGATAAAGTTTTTTACCAAAATTAAACGACAGGTTCTTTAAAAAAAATTTGAATTTGAAAAATACGCAATTTTCAAGGCTTAGAAAATTCATATTTTTTCAGTTTAAGGTCTTTAAAAATTGTTTTGATTATATGTATATCAAAAAGATGACCATGTTTTTGTGTTAAATGGTTAAAGGAATAAGCCAATGAAATTTGACATTTATATCTAACCTGTTTTTATTGAAAATCAAGGTTTAAGTAGTTCATTGATTAAAAATTTTCTCTCCTTGTAAACAACTAAAGGGGGGTAACTTTCGGAAGTTCCTGTCCAAAAACCACTCGAACGATTTTGTCCAAAATATGCATACATGCAGTAGATATAGTCATGTACTAAATATACAAAAATAACGAAAATTAAACGACGGGAATTTTTTGGGGTAGGTGTGTTGTACATCCTTAAGGTCATTATAACGCACTAAGTTCTTTGGTCAAAACAATGAACCTGTCAACAAAATAATCTATCAGTAAGTCAAACGCTGACATCGTGTCTTCATACTTACTGTTCATGGTTTACACACTTGCTGGCGAAATTTTCGTTATTTTCCTATCATAACAAGGAGCACATGACCAATGTGAACTATTGGCAAGGGATGCTCACTCCTCCATGGTATCTGATCCTACCATTGACATTTAACAGATCCATATTTATCTGCTCCTGATTTGCACTGTTTAATGGATTTTAAGGTTTTCGAGTACTGCTTGAATACTGTTTGTTTTCTCCATACACTTCATTCAATAACTTGATCAATTGTCCTTATCTGCTTCAACTCGTCATTTGGTGTTTGATTAACAGACACATGTACATGGACATTATGAAATTTAAGAGAGAAAAGAAAATGAAAAATTCGATGTTGTGCCGACCGATTCAGATAATTACAACATTGACATTAAATGTTCAATTCGTGTTGAAATTGGATATAAATAGATATGAATGTATACTTTTTTTTTCCGGTGAGAGAAAACTTGTATAACATTAAATTTGGTACAAAAATTCAAACTTCCGCATTTCGCAATATCGAAAGTCATTTTACAGACCAAATGGAATGCCTTTTTAGCGTCCAACATAGACTATGTTTTGTTTACTTATTCTTACGTTTCAAATCACATTCTTGTTCACAAGGGTTCTAGGTTGCATGGTAAAGTAAGTATATACTTTGCGCTATATGTTTTATTAGTTTAATTTTATATGTTTTCTAAGATTGAGAATATGATTTTATAAATTTAGAAGAAATGAATTTAGAGGACCAATTTGCTGCTATAATCATTATTACGTCAACAACACATGCAAAGGTAGGTCAATCAAATGAACATTGCATTAATATGATCATGAAATAGTTTTGAATTGTCTAATAAATTTGATTAATTATATATGTTCTTTTACTTGGAATATTGTGGAGCTGCCCATTTTTGTGCACTCCAGGAATCTTAGCTTGACAAAATACACTATAATATTAATTTAGAGTGACCGCCGGATACTTTGGACACAACTGCTCTCTTAAATGCTCGGAAAACTGGTATGGGCATCTATGTACTTCAATATGCTTATGTTCCTCGACCGACTGCAATCATGTTAGCGGCTGCATTCAAACAACAGGTAAACTAAAGAGTATAATCTTATAGCATACAGATGATCAATATTAAAAGAGACACGGAAAGGTTTGTGATATTTTGAAGACAATGCATATTACATTAAAAGATCCCCGTGAATAAAAAGGATGACAAAAACGTAACAGTAACATACTTACTTGTTTTTATGCATGATAATATGTTTTTCACACTTTGTGATATTAATATACGTAGAGCACCCAGTGTTGAAGGGACACGTATGAGCGATCATTTAGGCTTAGGTTTTGATCTCAGTACGTCTGAAATTTTACGAGGAAGTGGTTATTGGAAGCTAAATAACTCATTATTAGATGATGAAAACGTTTGTGAAAAACTAAGAAAAACATATAAATGACGAAAAAGAAGAATTAAAGCAATTAAACGATCCAAAAGTTAGATGGGAACGAATGAAAATATCAATAAAAGACTTCTGCGTATCTTTTTCAAAAAATAAAGCTAATAATAAAAAAAAGGGAATGAAATTTATAGAAACTCAATTAAAACAAATCGATTTAAAGCATTATACTGAAATAAATATGAGATACAAACGACAGCTTGAAGAAGAAAGAGATAATTATTATGCCCAGAAATGTAATGGAGCTTATGTACAAACTAGAGCTTTGTGGATCAAGAGGGGGAGAAAAGTAATTCTTATTTTTTAGGTCTTGAAAAAAAGCAGCAAATAAATAATGCAATAACTAAAATAAAGGATGAAAATGAGATTGTTGTTTGTGACAATGATAATATTATGAAAAGCTTGTTTACTTTTTATAGCTCATTATACAGTAGTAAAAATATTTCTGATAATGAAGTTGAAAACTATTTTAAGAATGTTAACTGTGAAAAGGTCACAAAGGCCGAAAAAGAGTTATGGACATATTATTACAAAATTAGAATGCGAAGAAGCTGTTCTTGAATTGAAAAATAACAAATCCCCTGGACAAGATGGCCTAACGGCAGAATTCTATAAAAGATTTTGGCATGATATAAAGGAAATATTTCTTCCCTCTTTACTTAAAAGTATTGATGATGGTATTTTGCCCTTTTCGCAAAGAAACGCTGTGATATCCCTGATATATAAAAAAGGAGAGAAAGAAAATCTTAAGAATTATAGACCAATTAGTCTAACAAACGTTGATTACAAAATTTTCGCTCATGTTTTAGCTAATCGTTTGCAAAAAATTGCTAGTAGAATAATTAGTAGTGAACAGAGTGCTTATATTAAAGGTAGATACATTGGAGAGAACGCAGAGAATAATATCAGACATATTTGAATATTGTACAAATAATGATATTGATGGTATTTTGCTCTTTCTCGATTTTGAAAAAGCTTTTGATTCTGTTGAATATAACTTCATGTACAAAACTCTAGAAAAATTTAATTTTGGAGAAAACTTTATCAAGATGATAAAGACATTATACTTCAAACCAACTTTCAAAGTTAAAAATAATGGCTGGATGTCAAAATCATGTGAAATGCAAAGAGGGATTAGACAAGGCTGTCCTGTATCAGCGCTTTTATTTAATTTTGTGCTAGAAATACTAGCAGTTCAGCTTAAAAATAATAAAGAAATAATCGGTTTATCGCCAGGTGATAATGGAAATTTAAAAATCGTTCAACATGCAGATGATTGCACTAATCTATTGAAAGACACTAATTCAATGAAAAAAGCTTTCGAGAAAACAATAAGTGAATTTAGCAAAGTCGCAGGCCCGAAATTGAATTTGGACAAAACAGAATGTTTATTAACAGGAAAATTTATTGAAAGGTATTTAAAGGAAAATAATATATTGGTGTAAAAATTCTAAAAGCCATGTAAAATCATTAGGTATATATCTTCGGTCATGATAAGGATTTTTGTTATGACATGAACTGGACGAATAAATTGGAGAAACTTGAAAGAATACTAAGCGTGGAGAAAGCGAAACTTAACAATCTTTGGAAAATGTACCATAATTAATACACTAGCATTATCTAAATTGGTATATAATGCTTTTATTTTGTCAAATCCAAAAAAAATTGTTTAAAAAGTATCAAAACTTGTATTTAATTTTATATGGAAGAAAAAAAGATAGGATAAAAAGAAATACGCTAATCGGTAAAGTTGATCAAGGTGGAATAGGTATTGTTGATATAGAGAGTAAATTTACTGCAGCAAAAGCCTCCTGGATAAAACGATTATTAGATAAAGAAAATTTAATATGTAAGATGTTGAACAATATTCTTAATCTTAAAAACCTATCAGTAAATGATATTGTCAAAACAAGTGTCGTAAGCTTTGAAAATACTGCCTTTTTTCATGATAAGAATACCACTTTTCTATGGTGAGGTCATTTCTGCTTTCAATAAATGTAAAAAAAAAAGTTAAACAAATTTGTACTTTAAAGAGAGACCAATTTTTATCGGAATTATTGTTTCAGTATGATTCTAAACCTCTTTGTTTTGAAAACTGGATAAAAAGTAATATTATATATCAAAGATCTTTTCGATAATTATGGAAAATTTCTTAGTATTGAACATTTTTACAACATACTGGAAAAGAAAAACAATATATTTTGTGAATATATCATGATAAAAAAAGTACTCAGAGAATACAAAAACAATTTTGATTGTACATATGCTAAATGTGTTAATATTAAAAACAAAATGTCATTTTTATTTAGAGATAATAGCATAAGAACTCTAGAAAATCTTAAATGTGACTTTTATTATTCAATTTTGGTAAACATTAAATTTCAAAGACCAGTTTATGAAAATATGTGGCAAAAGACTTTCGATCTTCATTACAATACTCTGGAAAAATGTATATCTAGCTAAAATTAAGTATATGTATGAAAAAAATGTTGCTGAAATCAATTATAAATTACTGAATTGCATATTGAATAATAATCTAAATGTTAGTAAATGGAACAAAGATGTAGAACCTTATTGTGAATATTGTATGGTTGTTGAAGACAATGAACATCTCTTGTACAAATGTAAAATCTGTGAAAATATATGGAAAAAAATTCGTTTATTTTTGGGTTTTGAAGTCACATGGAAAATACTTGTTCTAGGTTTTTACAATGAAATCAATTCAAAAACAACGAGATTGAATAATTTATTGTCCTTTATATGTTTTAACATCTATAAATATAAAATGAAATGTAGATTTGAAAAAGAAAATATGTTTACAGAAATTTTTCGAAATAAGTTAAAAAATTCTCTTTGTCTACAAAACGCAATTCTACGGAAGGCACATGTTATTAAGGATAATTTATATCTAGAAATAGGCAATTACTTGTGATTTTGATGTTCAAGTAGCTATGCAATGTATGTATTATGCTTTTGTACAATGAATTATTTATGTACCATGTTTTAATAAAAGAGAGAAAAAAAAACATACTTAAAAAAAATCTACCTAAAACAAATGTATGAAGTAGACATAAACAAGGAGCCCTGGATATTGCAGACATGGAATCAGGTGTCCAGAAGAAGTAAGCATAATACCTTGTCCATCGGCTTTAGTCGCCGTGAACCTTATCTATTGAAAAGATAGACGGAACATTTCATAGTAATATTCAGTAAAAATACAAAGACCCAAAATTGGTATTAAACACGTCTGTCATAATACGACCCAATAATAAATTATATTTGCTTAGTAGGTCATTCCAGCTACCAAAGGATATAAGAATTTCCGATTTAAAAATAGGTCATTGAAACATCGTACTCAGATCATATTCTGGAGTATAAAGTTAGTGGGGTAATGTTCATATCATATACAGTAACAGGGGAATACAAATGTTGACGATTTAAAAATCTAAAATCATCTTGTTTGTCAAACAGTTGGTCTTGCATTGTGTTTTTATTTCAAGATAGATCGAGTCAACAATTCTGAAAGTAAGAATGGTTAATAAATAATATATCATCGGTAAATCTGATTGTCGAATTATAGTGTTTATTCATTTTTTGTAGAAGTTTATGAACAAATTCATGTAATTATTAATGTTCAAATGTTCTCTGGGAAATAAAATTGGTTGGTCACGTGATCAAATTCTGTGAAGTATGAAAGGTTTCTGGGTAGATTTGATTACATGAACATACCAACCAATTTCATTTTACAATGAACTTTTAACATTGTTGTTTATATTTACATTTGAGACAAATATTTCGAGTAAAACTACATATAACACAAAAGAGCCGCCATATTTTTTTTTGTGACGAGCAATGACCAAGAAATTGTTTGGTCTTGAAAATTACTGCTTATTTCGAACATTTTAATATTTCCATCTATATTAGCAATTAAACACACAAAGTACCAGATGTGTTTGTTCACTGATGTCCCTAATTGTGCATGGCATGACAAAGGCTAACGTTTCACAAATTTAAGTCAAATTCTAAAGTCATGGTCAAGAGATCAAAGTAATTTTGCTACCCAAATGAAAATCTTATCGCTAGAAATAAATATGTTAAATAGGATATTCTTGTGCCAACTGTTCAAAAGATAAGCCAAAATTTAAATTCAAATTCAAAGGCCAAGATCAAAATTGTTGCAATAAAAAAGAAAGGTCTTACTACAAGAAATATAAATGTGAAATATTAAAGCCATAGCTACAATTGGCCTCACCGGTTTTAATGCGCATCTACAATCGTTCTGCACATGCGCATATCATGTGATCTAGGCCGTCATGTGACATGCTCCGTAGCGTTCTGTCACAGAAGCAAAAAGATTTTTCAAACTCTTATATTTCCTACCATGTGAATTATATTTTATAACAAAAAAAAAAACAGTTCATTTGTCAAAAATTGCCACATCTTGGGCAATATCAATAATAAATAATGATATCCTTTTCCACAATGAGTAAGGTGACCGTCTGGCATAAACCGAGTCTTCTGTCTTGAGTGTCATTTATTCAATGTGGTTAAGCATGGGTGCCTCCTCTCTCTCTCTTTTTTTAATCATATTTTTTAGTGTTCAAAGTCTAAGGTACATGTAAATGATATTTTGGGGATTTAATAATCATATTCTTGTAAGATATTCAACTATTTTTCTGTGAGTTGGCGATCTTTCATATCAAATTGCTTAACAAAGGACTTATCTCTTCCCCAGCTTGCTTTCATTTGGCACAAAACAAACATGATTATTAAACATATTCCTTCTTTCTCCACAACAATAAATCAATGATTGACTAAACTTCTGACAAGTCTTTCGTCTTCATGAACCGTGTACAAATTACTACCGGGTATATATTACTGCAACGGAATTTCCAAGATATATACATTAAACTTTACAAACGTTCGATGCTCGATCTTTCTAATATAATTGTGTTTTTTGTAAAATATAGAGATAGTTCGCGAAAATGTTTATCACCTGTTGTTTTTTAGAAACGGATTTATATTACTAATAGATTTTTCAGATTGATCTGCTCGTCATCTTCACATTTTTTTTCAAAAACTATAAATACGATTAATGAGAAATATACTATCCTCTTCGTATATTTCAAAGAGCTTTTGCACACTGTCAAATATTTATCATAACAAATGTTGTTTCTGGTTTAATTTTTAACACTTTTTGCACTATAAAGTTTCGTTCAAAACAACATCTGTTCTACAGGAACTATTTAAAATAAATGACGAGGAATTTAAGGATTAATGAATGTTAAAACCTGGAGACCATAAAACTGAGGACACACTTGAGTAAAAATTTTGGTTGTGAATTAAAGTTGTCATTTATAAGACATGCCTTACGAAAAAAAAACTGTATGTTTGTATAATATTCCAATTTAAACATGCAGTAAAAATTTCGTTTCCTTATCAAAATTATTTTTAGTTACATTGATTTGAAATTTTTGACTGTTCTCAGTCTATGGTCTTGAGATCCGTTCACATAAGTAATAATTTGAAACTACCTCTGTTGGGGAGATAAATTACATAATGTGGCAATCAATCAATATATTTTTAAACGTATTCCTAAAACTAGTGAATAAAATTAGACTTCCCGAGGACATCTTTATACATACGTACCTTTCGACATAACTGAATAACTTCCATGAAAAAGTGAAATAGTGTTTCAATGTTGAAGAATTTTAAAGTAGTCCTCTCCAATTTTAACGCGAATCTGCAACCGTTCTGCCCATGTGCATATCACGTGATCTAAGCGATCATGTGACATGCTCCGTATCGTTTTGTCACAGAAGCGAAAAGATTTTTCATACTCTTATAATTCTCATCATGTAAGTTATTTTTTTTGTTATAACAAAAACAGTTCATTTGTCAAAAATGGCCGAATATTGGAAATAGCATTGGTAGATAATGATAGCCTTTTCCACAAAGAGTATGGTAACATTCATAAACTGAGTCCTATCTATTAGGGAGCGTCATTTTTTCAATGCGGATAAAAGCATGGGTACATCTCTCTTTTTTTTTTTTTATCATATCTGATATGTTCAAAGTCTAAAGTAAATGATATACTAGGGATTTCATTTCTGTTTTCAGTTTATGGTCTTGGGATCCAATGTGGCAATCAATACATTTTTAAACGGTGCAAAATATTTCTGGTTTATTATTTTTTAAATAAACCAGCCTAATATAACATATAACCTTAATAAATGTATATCTAACATTTGATGAATTGAAGCATAAAACTAACCTGTTCGTCTTAAGGTTGTTCTATATAAATGGACAGTTGTAATCGTTTAGAGAAGAAATAACGTCGTAATTTTGTATAACATCAGGTTCAGCGCTTTTCATATATCATTTACGCAATGAATTATATTTTAGAAGAGCTGCTTAACCTAAAGTTGTTGAAATATTTTAATTAGACTATTTTTTGAACTATCCTGAAAGTACGGATTTATGTGAGATATCAAATATTCTGACGAATTTCTTCTTTGTTTATTTTTAGATGCACCTGAAACAACAAGTCATGTGAAATCAACAGAATCCCAGAGTATACCCGGTTTTATTACCACAGAAACGAACGAGTTCAAAAACTATAATTACCTGTTTTTCAGAAGAATTGTTATTTTAATAGGAGCATTGATATCAAGTTTTCTTTTTTTGATCATTTTATATGAAATTTACAAATTTTACTTTCATAAAGAGCAGACATTATTATATAAATATTACCGACGATGTCTATGCCGAGATTTATCATACTGGAAATGAAAATGAAGTCAGACAGATGTAAAGGAATATCAGACAACGTATTTCTTTATAGACTGTATATTGTAAAGGTACTTAATTGTCATACTACAAAACCTAATAATATTTGTCACTAAATGAACAATGGACTTTAATAGAATGTGCAATTTTTTGCATGGTTATCTTAGAATATTCTATCACTTTACAAACACTTGTTTTATAAAGACAAGAGAAGACAACTATCATCATTTCTTTCTTTTGGCTTGTAATTTTAAATTATTTATGATTAAAAAGCTTCATGTAAACAAAATTTATTATAAAACCATAGGTACTTACTAAAATTTATTTATTGAATAAAAATGGTATTTTGTAACAGCAAAATGATGTCTCCTTCCCAACACAAAAACAGTGCTACTTTATGAGACTGAAAAAGTACATTAACCATGCATCTTTAGAGACTAATATTGTCAATTTTTCTCAGAGTATGAAATGTTGAAATTATTATTAAAATGCTTTCAGTTTCACAATATTTGGCGATTTTACGTCTCAACGGCTCACCTTTAAGATCACAACTAATAAGAACTGTATGACAAAAACGGAGATAATAAAAGAAATAATAAAATATAATTGTTTTAAAATAGAAATGAAAGATAATTTTGTTAAAAACATCATTCAGTATTTTGTAATTGAATATTGCATCAACCACAAGCTGAGATTTGTGAAATAAAAATAAAAATAAAATATGTATAGCTCACGTATTATATATTACTCTTGTAACAGTGCCGTGGATTTCCTCTGAATTGTTTGATATGTTTAAACATTTTTTAAATGCATTTTTTTCAAAACAATGAAGTACATTTAATATTCCGTATAATCATTTTATGATTTAAAACTACAGCTGATGTGAAATGAACGGACATAATAATAACCCATTGTAAAAAAGTTTCAAATCAGCATATTTATTTTAGAAATTACATTCATGTATTTTCATTGTTCTTATTACATGTGTATCAAATATTTTTTTTAGTCATGATTTGTTTTATTCTAGTTTTCTAATTTATATGTAAAACTTTTGTCTCCTAAAATGGTTGTTACATTCCTAAATCTTTTTTCACATTCCTAAAATTTAATCATTTTTAATTTTTACACAGTGTTGTATCGGTATAAATATTTTTAGGGCCTAGGTGTTTACATAATTTGTAACCATTTTCTACGATGAAGTATGAATAAAGGACATAATTATTGTATTCATTATTATTACTATGACACAGCATAGTATTAAAATGAAATAAAAAACGGTTCCTGCAAAATAATATAAAATACAAAATATTATTTATTAACCCAACTGTTGCTTTTTAATATTGATATACTTTTTCTGGCAATTTTAAAAGTTCAATGTAACAGATTTTTATTACTGTATGATATCAAATGAAACAATTCAAATATGTTACCAAATCGTGTTTTATCACGACAGGTTTATATCTTATAAAAGGGTATAAAAGCTATTGGATATACAATTGTTCTTGACTGTAAATCTTGTATAGTATTCTGAAAAGGTAAGAACAATGTCTATCATTAAGACGAACAAATATGGTTTATATTATTGGATGAAAATATATGATATGCAGCATTATGTAAAAATATAAGTATTTTCAAATTATTATAACGGATAGAATAGATAAATCAAGAAAATGTTTACTATTAAAAGCAACATGGTAAAAGAAGTATGTAAATTTGAATTAATTTTTTGATTAAAACATAATTTAGTCTAATACTCTTTGAATAATTAGCATTCTTAAGTATGCCTACAATTTATAGAAAAATAATGTATAAAAACAACAATTGCATAGTTACTACGTCTGATTTAATCTGTATAATTGCATCTTGTTTAAATTTGTTCGGCGATTTTTATTTTACCTTTACGTTCAATCTGAACACAATTGTTGAGACCATACTTTGATAACTAATTATTTACAAGGTTAAAAATAATTGGATGCAAAAGTATCATTTGTTACATGACTTCAAATGTTTTATCATTGTTTTCCTTTTTTATAGAATGTGTCCTCTTCTTTTTGTTTGTGGATTTCTGCAATGTTAGGTATCATTGCTACTGAAAAGACGTCACCTCTACCCAGTCTGAAGTCTTTACAGGACGTTTTATGACAGTGTTGCTAAAACATGTGTGGCCGTTGGTTATGTAAAAGACAACTGCAAAAATATCCGAGAAAAAAGTAAGACACATGCATTTATATAAGAAAGAACGCATACGGTTTTTTTTATATCTATAATGATTAATTATGCCAAAGTAAAACGTTTCGTTTGGTGTAACATTTCCAAAAAGCAACGACAGGGGTTATTAAGCTATGCACAATCTAGGCAACTTTTGCTTCCATTGCATGCCTAAATATATTGGGCTACTCAAGAGTACGGTCTACGAGACAAGCTATTAACAAACAAGTTAATGACTCGAGTTGGACAGTCTCGCGATCGTTTGAAGTCATCGTATTTCAAGTGTTTAGCATTCAAACGAAAAAGGAACAATATCTTAAATTCTTCTTCTCAAGAACCAATTGCCAGAAAAGGTGAAACTCATTCGGAATCATCCTCATCATTGATCAAACATAGATTTTGTAGAAAATCCACCAGGCTGCAACGTAAGTGGTTTGGTTGGTAGCTGCAAACTGTAGCTCTCCAAAAAAAATACGTTGACAGACCAGAAGCTACAGTGCCACCCAAAGAAAAAAAATGTACTAGTAATTAATTCTCAACTCAAGGCGTCTTGATATAGCCGACATGAATAAAACCAATGTAAATTCAACATTGGAAATAAAATATTATTTGATATTTCTTTTTCAGAAACGGGATTATAGCCTTCGAGGCCAGAGGCAAAGGAGGTATTGCGAGAGTAAGCCAAGGAAACACCGTTACATTTGTAGAAGTCAATCAAATTTGAAGGTTACAACGCCATTAAAGGAGTTTTCGTTGCTCCAAGGGCGGGTGTGTACGTCTTCGGTTGGAAAATATTTACTGACACCAACAAGATAGCCTACACCTCCTTACTTGTGAACGGTAAGAGAAAGGCATATAATCCCTATCATGATAACGGCCATGGTCTCGATGGGACTTGCAGTGAAATGGCAGTTGTTAGAATGGCAGCCGGCGATAAAGCTTGGATTGATTCCTTTTACAGTACAGCATCAATCAACGCTAAATATTGTTCTTTTTCTGGTTTTATTTTGTAAATGAAACATAAATGTTCAAATGAAATGGTAATAAAATCTTGTTTGATTTCAATCTCCTCCACAAGTGACTACTATACAATGTGATTCAGCATACTTCTCTGTTCACTTCTCTGAAGTAAGCTTTTGGTATGACATACACACGCATTCTACTTCATATGTATACACATGTAAAAGTTTGTAAAAAGTATTTCATAAATAATGTATTTATCATTAAATATTTCAATATATCTGCTATTACGCATGTAACTACATTGTATAGGAAAGCATAATTCACAGTTTTATTTCCTCTAATTTGAAAGCACACAAAAACCATATTTAGAATAGAATTCACTTAAATCCCAGGGATGTTTAAATAGACATTTTGCGAAACATAATGACGAAAAGATATTCATGAAATCTATATAAATCTCTTTGAAAAGTAAATTAAAAAATTGAAAGGAAACTTATGCACTAAAATGCCAAAAAGTTATAGATTCAGTGTATAAAACTTGTTATATTATGACTTGTTTGAATTACTATGAATTCATTGCTGGATTCATAGATTAGAGTATTATGATCATGGAATACTGATGGAATTAGTTGAAGCTCCTATGAGAAAAAGCAAGAAGTCAATTTTCAGGCTGCCATCGAAATTCTAAGCACATCTTCTATGTCATGTGATTTTTGTAATTGTGATAATGTAAAAGGTACCGGTGTATGGCAAAAGTTGAATATTGTTATGAACATCGATGTACAATGGAAACATATTGTTATAGGATTCTACTTGGAAACAAATACTACTTGGAAACAAATTTGTCAAAAATTGTTTTTTTATAATACTTTTATATCATATTTGGCATATTAGATATATAA
This sequence comes from Saccostrea cuccullata, assembly GCF_032062105.1. Taxonomy (NCBI): domain Eukaryota; kingdom Metazoa; phylum Mollusca; class Bivalvia; order Ostreida; family Ostreidae; genus Saccostrea; species Saccostrea cuccullata. The sequence goes on along the minus strand of NW_026930429.1, from coordinate 23,304 downwards.
ATTTAAAATAAAAAGTAGAATAGAAAATATCATACAAGAAAAGTCCATGCTAAAAAAAGCATTAAAGGTTCTTTAGAAAAAGATGTAGATTTTATGCTAGAAGTGGGCGCGTTTTGCGGGTGATCTGCAGGAATCATCAAACATTTATGGTTTAAATGACCGTGATTTGGTTGGCTGAATATGGCTCGTCAGAATTTTACAAACACCTTCATAGGTTTTTTTTTTTTATTTAGTTTGAAAGACATTGTGAAATTATAACATTTTTGTTATTGTTTCCTAGGGGAAACTATAACATAGTAATGTTTCACAAAAAAATAAACGCCTAAAATATTTAATGCATAGATGCATGATAAGTGTACATGTACATTTTAGAATAGACGATTAAAATTGATTTCGCTCGAGTACCAAACTGAACCAAATTTTATCTAATTCAAAATTTTAATACATTAGTACATTAAACGAAACTGACAAAATAAATGGTTGTTTGTATGGAAAAAAAATTAATGCCCCATGCCAGGCTCGACCAAAAACTTTGGTTAAATAGATAAATAAAACCGATAAATAAAAAAAATGTTAAAATTTCATGTGACATGTCGATAAAATTTTCACTTTTTAATTACGTCTAGATTCCTGCCGAATGCCAATCTGAACCGCCCTCGTTCTTTGTCAAAAACATGCATGTTTAAAAACCAAGTTAAAATTTCAACAAATTTGTTATAACTTATATTTTGTAGTTTTTTTCTTTGTTGTTTTTATGCTAGTTATCCTAAATACCTCGGTTAACTGGCAATTGTAAATGGGTATTGATGGGAATTGTAAAATAAAAGATAAAAAAAAGTCGTATGATTTTAAAACCGTAAAATACACATCAGAAAAATTGAAATGATACCAAAAAATATTGATTAATATTTGAAGTTCTAAAACCTTGAAAATATCTGAAATTATTACAAAATTTTGGTACACTACGAGAATTTTCAAATTATACTGATTTCAAAACAACTCATGTGTATTCGACATTGGGTTTAACTGAAAATTTAGATTGTGAGAATGTCAAGGCTGAAACTTCAAAAGATGAAGTTTAACTTCGTCACTGAAGCAAACAAATGAATTTTAATAATGTATAAACAGTTGACAATCGTGTGAAGTTGAAAAGATTTATTGAATCAATGGTCAAACTCTTTCAAATGATTCGATTGGCAGGAGCAAACTCTACGTACGAATTATGTCTAAAAGTAGGTTAGTTATTGACAAAAAAAAAATGATGAAACAAAAATATCAGGAGTCCCGTTTAAAGTCATTACAACGTACTTTGATCGATACAGTGACCATGTCAGCAAGTACAATTCGTTATAAAAGTCAAATGCTGACTGAGTGTCTAAAGTGTTGACGAAAGTTTTCGTTATTTTCCGATCATAACAAGGAGCACACGGCAGATGAGACAAATTGGCAAGAGATGCTCACTTCTCCATGCCACTTGATCCCACATCTGATGTTTTAGAGGTCCCTGTTTGCTGTGCTCCTGTTTTGTACAGTTAAATAAACCTTTGAACTCGAGTTCTGCTCAAGTGCTGTCCGTTTTCGCCTGATGAACACCAAACACGTAGCGAACGAACGTATCTCGACGATATTAACCGTATTACTAGTTTATAAATACCATCACTCGTTTTGTATTTATTTTGTAATTATTTCATAGACGGATCCAGCACTGGCTCGCCGGGCGTGCGCCCTCCCCCATTTGATTTTTAAATTTTATTTGATTATCTTAAAATCAACAGGAAGACACATCTATTTTGTTAAAGAGTTCCTCAGTTTCCGGGGTTTCGCCCCTCGATACCACCAGGGCTTTGTCGTGGACCCACTGGGGGCTTTGATGCAGCCCCCAGACTACCCCGTCTTCTACTGCGCTCCCCCCACGTTTTGAAATTCCCGGATCCACCGCTGAATAAATATTAAGACAGATTAACTGCTAGTACATATTGCTACACTTCCTAGTTAAATATGAACGACCGATCTCGGGTTATTATATTTATGTGGGTTCCGTATATCGACACCCTAGATGGGAACTTGCATCTATTGTTATATTGTGCTCAGCTCTTGCAAAGCGTCGTATTGATAATGGTTACAACCTATAAGTATGGCACGCCAAATTCATTTCGCAGTTGATAAACTGGATTTATCAACTGTAGAACTAAATTTTACAAACCGTAGACTATAGTTTTTATCTGTAAAACTATATTTAACGGTTGTTAACTCTAATTTACGAATGCTAATCTGAGTTTATCTGTCTGTAATAAAACGTTAACAAAAGATTTTGTTGATAAACACAGATTCACGTCTATAGTTTACAATCGTGAACTATAGTTAAGAGTTGAAAATCATAGTTTCACGAATCATGAAACTATATTTATCAGATCGTTAACTAGAGTTGTAAACCATAGTTTACGGTTCTGAAACATAGATTATCGCATTAATTGTGATTTACAGATGTAAAATATAAATTAACGTTCAATTTTTAAACTATAGTTTACAGTCCGTTAACTATCGTTACAACCGATAAACCTAGTTTATCGACTGTGAAACTATGTTTAGCTCATTTTTGTGAATTTGGCGTGTCATATATAAGACATTATACTAATGAACAAAGGTCATCCTTTAACATGGGCGGATGCAGCAATTTTTGAAAAGGGGGGGGGGGGGGTTCCAGGTCGATGTACCCTGCAATCATGCATAGATACTTCAAGTCCGTAGCTTCATTTATAAGAAGGGGAAGCTCCAAAAACATTTGACAAGCAAAACAACAAACAAACAAACAAAAACAAAACAAAAAAAAACTATGCACCACACTTTAAAATTGGGAGGGGGTAGAGGGGGACTCCGTGTCACTTTTCTGTTCGATACATTATTTTCAATTTTGAATCTGTGTATTTTCCGGCAATAAAAGATGTGGAGGGAGCTTCCAATACAAAATATTATTTAAAACTGTATCAAAAGATTATTCTCAGAAAAAGTGAGCCCCCTCCTTCTGCATACTACATGAACATTTTAACATTTTTCTTTATTGATTAAAAATATTTCATATGCATACTTCTAAAAGTTAGTTACTTCTGAAGATGGTCCAAAAGCTAAAGTTCGCTGGAATTTTCCATGTATGTTACTTGTGGAAGTTCGGAAGACTTAAACGGGGTTGTGAAGGTACACGGAGGAATGCAAATATATACGCGAAAATCTACAGATATAGCGAGCAGAAAGGACAGAGATTTTTTTTCAAATGATTAGACGTATAAATATCAAAATTACAGAAAAGCTATAAATTTTCTCTCTCTTTCTCTCTCTCTGTACAAAAATAAAGGAGGTTCAAACCCCTGGAACCCCCCTCTGATCTGTCAATGCTATAATATAATATGGATCAATTTTCATTTATTATAAGTTAATTGAAATGAATCAATAAATACACACCTGAACATAAGCATATATTTAAATCATACTGGTACATGGAATACCAAAGCGAATATACTTATGAAATTCACAAATAATTTTTATTTTTCTATACGAGTGATTCGTCCGTACTTTTCGTCAGTTACACAGATAATCACAAAGTAAACAAGTTTACCGTTCGTTAAACCGATATTCGTTCGTTACGTGTTTGGTGTTCTCTAATAAGTACTTCATTACATAACTTGATCAACTGTCCTTATCTGCATTAAAGCATCATTTGAAATTTGATTAAAAGATACATCGTGATATTTAGATGGAAAAGAAAATTAATTAAAAAATAGGTGGCTGCAGCCGATTCAGATAATTACAACATAGACACTTAACGTTAAACTCGTGTTGAAATTGGATAAGAATAAATAGGAATTTATACTTTAATTTTTTTCCGGTGAGAGAAAACATTCATACACAGTGTCAAACTTCCGTATTCGCAATATCAAAGTTATTGTTTCGACCAGATGGTATGTCTATTCATCATCCAATATAGACTATGCTTTGTTTACTTATTCTTATAATTCAAATTACATTCTTGTCTACAATAGCTATAGATGATTGCATTGTAAAGTAATTTCAAAATTGCATTGTAAAGTTAGTTCCAAATATTTTGCACTATATTTTTTATATCTTAATTATTATGTTTTGTAAGATTAAAAATATGATTTTGTCAATTTTGAAGAAATGAATTTGGAGAACCAAGTTGCTGCTATAATTATTACTACGTCAACAACACATGCAAAGGTTGGTCATTCAGATGCACACTTTTTATTATGATCACGAAATAGATTTGAAACGTATAACAGATTTGATTAATTATTATGTTCTCTTACATCTTTACATTTGAAATATTGGTGGAGTTACAAGATGTGCATTTAGGAATCTAAGCTTGACAAAATACACTACGAGTTATTGTATTTATTTAGAGTGTCCAGCAGGATATTGGGGACACAACTGCTCTGATAAATGTTCAGACAAGTGGTTTGGACGTCTATGTAGTTTAGAATGCTTATGCCCCTCGACAGACTGCAATCATGGTAGTGGTTGTATTCAAACAACAGGTAAACTAAAGCGTATATTCTTAAAGCACACAGATAATCAATATTAAAATCGACAAGATAGGTGAGGCACGGAAAGTGTTCGTGGTATTTTGAAGACAATGCACATTACACTATAAGTACTCATGAATGAAAAAGTGACGAAAACGTAATAGTAAAATACCTTTAAAAATCGCCCCAAATAAATCTATGAAGTAGACATAAATAATGAATTCTGATATTACAGGCATGGAATCAGTTGCCATGAAGGAGTAAGCACATCCCCTGTTCACCGGTTTCAGTCTTTGTGAACCTTGTGTATCGAAAAGATAAACGGAACATTTCATACATGTAGTAAAATTCAATATAAATACGAAGACCTCAAATTGGTATTCAATACATCTGCCATAATACGACCTAATAATTTATCTGTGCTAAAAGCTCATTCCAACGAAGATAGACTAAATGAATTCCTGATCTAAAGGGAGGATTTTGAAACATCGACACATCTGTCAGTAGCCTGCCTCGAACTCGGAGCATGCTCTAGGAGTATCAAATTAGTTGGAGATGTTCACATCATCCAGATTACAGGTAACAGCGGAAAAACAAGAGGCCCATGGGCCACATCGCTGCACATGAGAAGCTTTGACCATTCTGCTCTTTACCAGATTTCCCCCCTTGTAATACATAATGCATCCCCACCCTACCCACTGATCATAATTTAGACACATTAAAAATAATTCCTATATATTTCTATGTAAAACTTTGATTCCCCATTGTGGCCCCGCCCAAACCCCGGGGGTCATGATTTGTAGAATTTAGAATCTACACTACCCCAGGATGCTTCCAGATAAGTTTCAGCTTTTCTGGCACAGTGGTTTTTGAGAAGAAGAATTTTCAAAGTTTTTTACCTATATATTTCTGTGTAAAACTTTGATTCCCAGTTGTAGCCGCCTCCCCCGGGGGTCATGATTAGAACAATTTAGAATCTACACTATACCATGATTCTTCCACATAAGTTTCAGCTTTTCTGGCCCAGTCGTTATTGAGAAGAAAATTTTCAAAGATTTTTCCTATTTATTTCTATGTAAAACTTTGATTCCCCATTGTGGCCCCGCCCCCTTCCCCCCGGGGGTCATGATTTGAATAATTTAGAATCTACAATATACCAGGATACTTCCACATAAGTTTCAGCTTTTCTGGCCCAGTGGTTCTTGAGAAGAAGATTTTTAAAGTTTTTTCCTATATATTTCTATGTAAAACTTTGATTCCCCGGTATCACGCCCTTCCCGGGGGTCATGATTTGAATAATTTTGAATCTACACTATACCAGAATGCTTCCACATAAGTTTCAGCATTTCTGGCCCAGTGGTTCTTGAGAAGAAGATTTATTCAACGACACCACCCTATTTTTGTCTTTTCTTGATTATCTCCCCTTGTGAGGGGACTTGGCCCTTTATTTTAACAACTTGGATAGCCAAAGGATGCTTTGTACCAAGTTTGGTCGAATTGGCCCAGTGGTTCTTGAGAAGAAGTTGAAAATGTGAAAAGTTTACAGACGGACAGACAGACAGACATGCGGACGGACAGCTAGACGGACGGACTGACGACGGACAAAATGTTATCAGAAAAGCTCACTTGAGCCTTCGGCTCAGGTGAGCTTAAAATGTTGACGATGGAAAAAAAATGAAATCATCTGGATTGTCAAACAGTTTTAATGTTATTTTATTTAATTTGTCTTTATTCAGTAAAACAATCAAATGAAAAGATGAGGAAGACTCTGTGGTATTTTAAGTTCAAGAAATATATCGTCAATATATTGAAAGTAACAATAGTAAATAAATAATATATCGTCGATGTTAGAATTTATGTTCTAAAGTTCTCTTGGAAATGAACTTCATTGGTCACGTAATCGAATCCTGTGAAGCATGAAAGGCTTCTCAGTAAATTAGGTTATATATACGTACCAACCAAGTTCATTACACAACGATTTTCTTAACATTGTTACCGTTCACGGTAGCTTAGTCGGTAGAGCGCTCGCTCGCCCGTGATCGGGAGGTCGCGAGTTCGTATCTCGGCCTCGACTGACCTAGTCGAAAAAATGGGTAGCAATTGTTCGTTCGCCATGCGCTCGGCACTTTGAAGTGAAAGTCACGGATCCTTAAGATGTTGAGACCTTAAAAACCGAGGCCCCGATTCAGCGGCAGGCGTTGGCACAATAAGTACCCCTCAATGCTCAATGGCCCTGAGTGCCGAGGAAAGGTCAAAATTTGAAGCTCTTCACCAGCATACAGTGCGTGTCCATATGAGTGAAAAAATTCTCGGGAGGGACGTTAACATTTACGTTCAGCAGCCAAAAAACACGAGCAAAATACCACACGTGTTTGCTCACTTGATGCCCCTATTTTACATGTCTTGACGAAGCCTTGGTGTTCACAAATATAAGTCAATTTCAAAAGTCAAAGTCAAGAGATCAAAATAAATTTTGTACCCGATTCCCTAGCTGCGTGGAGATTTGTTAAAAAGAAAATGTTAGTACCAGCTGTTCTTTAAAAGATATGCAATTATAAATGGAGCCTGTTTTGGAGGGTAACAGTTGAAATTGACACCCCAAGGAAAACCATTGTCAACCGACACGTCAGCGGAGGTTGACATGGTTTTCCTTGGGGTGTCAATTTCCGATATCTTTACCCTCCAAAACAGCTCATTTATTTTATCATACTGAATGTCTTGATTAACTATGTCAGCAATACAAATCGTCGATAGCCTTTTCGTTCACATTTAGAAAGCTTTCAAACTCCCCGCTACTTGAAAAAGATTTACTGACCTCTTTATTGTTTTTTTGATACTCTACGAGTCCTTTACCTTCTAAAGTTTCGTTATTTCTGTCTGTCGTTTGTTGTTTTCAAGCATAAGTTCAAGCGCATAAGTTCCACGCATGTGGCATTACCGTTGTGTTACCCATTGCCACGTGTGTTGCTAAGGATTTGGGTAATCGAACGGATTGTTAACTGCGTCTAAACCAATAAGATTTAAGTATTTAACATGAAAGTATAATAATAGTTAATATTTTCAAATGTATGAATGTGATTGATTGTACATCTGTTGTTTAACTTCCCTCTTGCGAATTTTTCACTCAAATAGACAATGTAATATGAAGAGAAAAAAAACGCAACATGATTTCTAGTATTATAAGTTTCACAACTATTTCACACATAACATGGAAAAAATCACATTAAAGAAAATTCGTGTAAAAATCTGCAAGAAAAAAAAGTCTGGTATACTAGATAAAACTTAAGAATAGCAGAATGAAACCTATTATTATTATTTTCATATGTCATTTGCTACAATAACAAATAAGGCTTTATTGAAAATAATTTAATTTACATTGAAATAATTTAGATTATTCAATTTTGAAGAACAATTTGAAAATCTTAAATAAATATTAGATGTTCAAGCTTCTATTGAAGCAGACAAGTGGTACAGATGTGTATTGTTATAATTATCTTTCAAAACATGTTGTCATTTTCTTTGTATTTTTCAGATCATTCAAGAAATAGAGGGTATAGTCTATCCAAGCATTCCCCGAATTGGACGATTTCCTACATTCTAAAAATTACTACACCAGAAACATTAGAAAACTATCATTACTCTTATAGAGGTGTTATAATTTCAATCGGAACATTGATTTCAATATATATTTTCCTGATCATTATCTATGAAATTTACAAAAATCTGAAAAACGAATTTTTGAAAAGGCAACATCATACCATTAACGACACAATAATCTTATGTTAGATACCACATATGGACAATGAAGTAAGGTAGATTAAAAAAAAACCTGGAATACATGTAAATGAGTCTAAGCTATTTAAAATTATCAATACATGTATGTTCAATTCAATCATAAATAAAATATTGTGCATATTTGTAATAAATATATGTTAAAAGGTACAAGTGTTAGGAAATTAATTTAGGGAAGTCAATGCCAGAAATTATTTTGCAATTGAAAAACTTGATCGGGGTATGGCACCTCTTCTTTTGGCTTTACAGGGGTTAAAATTTACCCATTGAGTAAACATAGGTAAAATATTTGACAAACCTTGATCCAATTATCAAGCAAAAGTAATACATGTAGTTATTTATGATCTTTGTCCATAGTATATTTTTTCTCCCTTACCTCACCCGTAGAGTGCTCTTAGTTAAATAATGTTCAGAAATGTTGAAAAAATATCTTAAATGAAAAGTTAATGTCTCAAATTCTATTTGAATTAAAAATATTGTCTAAAGCATATCTAACACTTTTGTGTACCCATATGTTCATCCGCAACACCTCTTACACCTCCGAAGAAATTTAAAAGACTTTCACACAATCGTTGTTTAATAGTGCCATTGTGCACTTAGCTTCCTGTTGCTTTTTGATCCGATACATATTTTTGGTCTCCCATAGCAAAACGTGGATACTGCCATTCCTTCTATAATATTGAAGGGTACCCATCTATTATCTGAAACTCCTTCTATACTTTAGTTATTAATAAATTTAACAATACTTTCACAGATTCTTTCTTACACGAATCCAGTATTAATTTCCTATTTTACATTTTGATCTGACTCTTATTTCGAGTATCTCAGAGCAAAGCATGCATGAACTTTTCCATTATAATCATTTGGGAGGCGGGGTATAATTTAATTAGCTTGGTATTTTCATTAAAAACTTTCATATCAGTACATTGGAATTGAATAGATAGTGTTGACAAAATGATATGATCATTACGCATATGCATGCACGTGCGCTCGCGTGCAGTGCTTAAATGAAAAAAAATACTTGATTTATTCGGAATATTTTAATATCAGCAGTATCGTTTAAAGTCATTATTTCGCAACTTCTATGGTCGATACAATGACCTTGTCAGCAGATAAAATTTATCATTGAGTCAAATGCTGACTGACGTTTGCCATGCCAATGGTTGGTCCATTATTTACCCACTGAATTGACGACGGGTTTTTTCCGTTATATCCTGATCATGACGGAGCACACGGCGGGTGTGACCGGTCGGCAGGGGTAGCATCACTCCTCCATGGCACCTGACCCCACCTCTTTTTTTGGGGGGTCCGTGTTTGCTCTGCTCTTATTTTGTATTGTTTTATGGACTTTGAGATTGAATACTGTTCGTTATCTCCATATCCTTCTTGAGAGAAAATAAAGTTGTATCAATAGCGTACACATGCACATGCATTCACCTGTATAGGCATGAATGCCAAAATTGTGAATATACGTTGTATACTTTAGCAAAAAGTTGTTAAATCTAAAATGCAGAAAAGCTATATGCGGTATATTACATATTTTACAAAAGTCAAAATTTGAAAACTTCCTGAAATGTGCTGAATTCAATAAATTGATGAGAAATAAATTTAACAGAAAATATTATAGTGTCAAAGCAGTGTATTCACAATTTTTGTTTTTATTACGTCATAAACTAGTCAGATTTAATATCTTTTTTAGAAAGAGGACAAAAAGGACAAAATTTCAACAATTTTAGCTTTAAAATTTATAGAGCGCAGGTTTGTTCAGGAACAATATTGACATATTTCATTGATATTATCATTCTACACATTATATCAAAATATTGATCCTAACACACATGGCTGGTGACTTTTACTCAAAATATCACAAATATGTACATTTTTCTGAAAATTCATAAAAACTGAAATTTACGTCATGTTTGTGACGTCATTACGTACATATGGCGTCATTACTTATGAAAATGTTCAGTGCTTCGAAGTCAGCATAAACTCCCCTGTTTAAGAACTTAATTAAATATATCTCTTAAAATTTTATTTGGGGGGCAAATATTGGGTTTTTACCGAATAAAGTTTTTTGTCCCATCTAATAAATTAAAGGAATAAGGCATCAAAAGGATTTGGGCGGGGGGGGGGGGTTTTGGGAAATCTTTAAAATTTCCGTTACAATTAGTTTAATATTTTTTAAACGATATTAATTTTTTTTAATCTTTTATAAAGAAAGTTTTGCAATTTCAATATGTATCAAATACTATGCAATTTACGAAACCCTTCACTGGCAAACGCAGCGGCATTTCAGAAACTGAATAACCTTTGAATGATTTTGATGGGACACTTAATGACAGGGATTTAAAATTCAGTCTTCTTTTTTTCATAACATTTCCTCCATTTCTAAGTTAAGAGAAAGTCAAATGTCAATATGTTTGTTCAAAAAACTAAAAAAAGCGTAGTTATGATTATCCTTCTCTTTTTAAATGAAAATAACAGGACGTAAAACATAGTAAAACACATGTTCTCATCACTTTAGGCTTTTCATATACAGGAAATCATAAAATGATTGTTATGAAATTATCAACAGTTGTCACAGAGAGTATCAGACTGTTATGCCATGTATTTATTTATTTTTACCTTATGAATTGAAGGTTTCTTTAATATATACTGATCTTGACCATGCCAATCAAGGTTGTCATCTTTTTGACGTTTTTGTGCTACATTATTTCTCTCTTTATGAAGATAATTGCTGTCAAAAGTTGCTCTTACGGGTAAGATATTAGCATTCCTTTTTTAAAAAAAAATGATTATTAATATTACGTCCTATCATACATTAATATGTTAATATTAGTAGGCGTAAAGAAGATGGATCGTGCTGTACAAACTTTATGCAGACGGGGATCTCTTTAAAGGTTATACTTAACTTGAAAAAGCTATTTGTAATCAATAAGGTTTTAAAATAAATTTATGTGATCATTTACCTTTCTTCTTTGTAAAAATTCTTTTTGGCATGAAGATAAAGTATTTGTTCTCTTTAATTCATTCAGATATTTATTCAGAAATAATGCATAGAAAAAAAAATTTAATATAGATTTTTAGAATGTTCTCCGGGGTTTTTCGGAAATAATTGTTCCCAACCTTGTCCTTCACCAAATCGGGAAAGATGAACACTAAAAGCACTTCTTCTACAAAATGTAATCACATATATGGCTGTATTCAAAGTACAGGTATTGTAATCAAACTTTAATATCCAACACGGTTTTGTTTTGAGAAAAAATATTAAAATTATTTTTTTATTTTTTTATTACATTAATCAAACGTATTGCTTTTGAAAATTATTGCTCAAAATAAAAAAAATGTATGTTTCATCAAAATACTTTGATTAATTGTTCCTTTTTTATTTATTAGATAGAGAAGTTACTTGTGGCTTCTAATTCATTATTTATATTTGCCAATTACCAATATTCGTCGTAAGTCTACCCAGATAGCAAGCTGACGTTGGGCCGATGTTGGCATATGGTTGGTAGATCGGCTACATATCGCGGTTGGCAGAACGATATTGGGGCTAACATCGGTCCGACATTGTCATTACAACAGTCGGTGTATTGACATTGTTTGTAATTACAACAGTTGGTGCATTGGGATCGGTCCGACATTGTCATTACTACAGTTGGTGCACTAACATTGTTCCAACCTCGGGCCAACATCAGGCACGTAGCATCGTTTTTGAAAAGGGGGGGGGGGCAACCACAAATTTTTTTTTTACTTACCTGAAAAAGTTGACAAGCAAAAAGGGTGGGAGAGGGGGGGGGGGGGGGGGGTTAGTGGCCACTTTTTTCAAGGCCAACTTCCTTTCACTTCCAATTTTTTGCTTTTTTTCTTGATATCACTATACTGTGGTAAAAAGTGGGGGGGGGGGCATCCTTGCAATGGACATTTTCTGTAGTAAAGGTAATGTTGGGGGAAAAAGTTGGGGGGGGCGTTGGATCAGGCCCCCTGCCCCCTGTTGCTACGTGCCTGAACATTTGTTATTTTTAATGTTGAATTATGGACATCTTTGCAATGTTGGCCCGACATTGTTGAACCAACTTATATGTTGAAACGTTAAAAAAAATATTTATTTATTTTATTTTTTATTTATTTGTTTATTTATTCATTTTTAATTATTTAATCCTTACGTAGATTTTCAAAACTATGGAAAATAACTTAGATTTTTCTCTAAAACTATCGACTAATAGTACAATTACATCGGGATCGAAGTCGGGCTCGATGAGCAATTAATTTAAACAACACACCGCGCCGAAATTTAAATTTTTTGGGTGTTCAACGCAGCCATGTTGATATTGTACAGAAGGAAAGTTCGGAAAAGAGTGTCGCGAAAAGGAGAATCATGACTAGCTTTGGATCGAATTTCTGTTTTGACAGAAGATGAAGACATTTTACGACTCGGTACTGCGGTAGGTACAATGTACAAAATATTTTTTATAATATAACATGTGTCCTTGAATACTTCCTTAGTCAGGACACTACACATAAAATGCCTGGCAGTAAAATCGTTTGAGCAAGCGCTATTTTAATTTTTTTATAATAATTTTACACTTCTATACATCTTTCATAAAGATGGATTTCAAATCCCAAGTTCCCCGTTTGGGATCGAATTTTAGTGTTCCTCTCTTCAACATTTACAGAGTTTGTTGTACAATGTAATAAAGTATATTTATTTTTAAATGCATGTGCAAGATCATTTTCAGCACTTATTTTGATTATTTAATAGTTCCATGCAGTGGACTGTGTCCGAGACGATTCCCACTGTGCCGGCGAATAGTCAGCTTGGAAAAATGGTGAGAACCAGCTCAAATTTTCATTTAACACAAATAACCTAACATTGTTTTTATTAACTTGTATCTTTTAGCATAAAACTATAAAGATATTGCATCTACTATATAGGTTTATATTCCTTATCCTAAAAATACATAACAGTTACAATGGATTCTGACAGGTAATCTAAACATGCTATAAATTGCACAGCTATGCATAATTATTTTACATAAATATTTAAGCATTAATTATTAAAAATAGCTATCATATTCTATGATGCACAATTATACATGCATTATTTACAGGAATCTGAATGCTCACAAGAAGGACAAAAGCAGTATGAAAATTAACACAAAGGTAAGATTTCTTAAATTTTCTGATTAGAGCAATAAAATCACATGAATTGAAATTACATTTCTACACTATACTGAACTGTCAGGTTGAAATATGCAATTGTCTACAGTCTTGTAGAGCCTTGCTTTATTATTTGTCATATATTTTTGTTTATATATGCGAAAAATATCGATGATAATACATCCTAATGGTCATCTTTTGTTTCAGAAATTGTGCCAGAAAAGTTTGAAATGTCTATGGGAATGATCAACAATGAACATTGAACTTTCTGAGCCTTTGTACTTAAAGTGAATCCGTTCGTGACATGACCAGTCATTTGGCTACCCTCTAACATAACGCCATCTTTTATTTATTTATTATTGTGAATTTCATGGGATATCAGTGAGGAAGTGATTCAAGCAAACACTTGAGAAATTTCGGATCTAACTTAATTAGGATCTTTGGCATGTTCGGGGAAATAGTATGTGTTGATTTATTGGATCTTTTTATTAATATAGTTGTGTAGTGGATATTTTGTACTTAATACATGTGTTTGTCACTCTAGTAAATGTAAATGTACATGGACAACTGGAAGTTCATTGTAACTGTATACCCCGTTGAGGTTTCAATGACTTCTCCCAATGTCATTAAGTCAAATACCATATTTTAAAAAAAGAAATAGTTTGTTTTATTACAAAAGAAATGTCGATCAGTGAGAATACTTTGAAAAAATGTGCTTACATTGTACATCTATAAGTGTATATGTAATATTTGTTTCAAAACACATTGTAAAAGAAACTATTTTTTTTTAATTTTTAAAATATAGATTTGATCTATGATAAATTGTGATGTTATCATTATTTCAGTTTTCATTGTATCTTCCTGGAATTTCTTAGATTTCCATTGAATTCCATAGATTTCCAAATATCCTTGTGCACAAATATGTTGGGCCAACATTGGGCCAACATTGGGCAAACATAAGAATTATCATTGTTTGACATTGAGCCAACGTAGCGCCTACATGTAGGAGCACAAATACGTTGGGCCTACATTGGGCCAACATCAGAATTATCATTGTATGACATTGGGCCAACGTAGCGCCAACATGTCGGTGCAACGTTGCGCCGATGAGCAAAATTACATTGGCCCAATATAAATTTTCCGACATTGGGCCAACATAACTGACAACAGTGGCCCAACGTTGGACCAACGTCAGAATTATCAATGTATGACATTGGGCCAACGTTGCGCCAACAAGTCGGTGCAACGTTGCGCCGATGAGCAAAATTACATTGGCCCAATATCATTTTCCGACATTGGGCCAACGTAACTTACAACGGTGGCCCAACATCGGGGCAACGTAAGCTTGCTATCTGGGTAAAGGCTTAGAATATGTCATATATCCAGCTCACTCCCTAGGCATAGATCGTAAGAACTGTGTTCGTTTTCTCCGTGCTGTGTCAAATTAAAGTTAAAAAGCAAAAAAAATGTGAATATTTCTCTTCCAAATCTTCGATACAAGAGAGAAAGTGAAGTAAGGGTTTTTGAATGAAGCATTAAAAACTACAGTCATTCTCAAAGGTATAGAGATTTTGCACTTCTTAATGGCCCAAAAGTGTCGAGAAAGATCTAAATTTGAAGCTTTTCCTTAACATATTCTTATACTAGGACGTCTCCATATGAGTGAAAAATTCTGGAATGGGACGTAAAACAACATAAAATCAATTAATCGATCAAAATATTGACTCTAAGATAAAAGACAACAACATCCTGACTCATTTTACTTCCACACCTTTAAACAAAATAAATACTGCTAGTCATGGTTGACTTGAATAATAGATGCGTACTAAGAATGTAAAATTGAAAACCAATCTCGTCTTTTAAATGTTGGAATGAAAAAAATTATCACTTGACAATATAAATATAACAAAGTTACATTTTTTGCTGATAAGTTACAATATATGCTACAGTAGAAACCTTTAACAATGACGATAATCTTATTAAAATTTATCAAGGAACGAGGGCGCTTTTGATTGGCATTCGGCAGGAATTGGGGCGTAATTGAAAAGTGAAAAAGAATGGGTGGACTTAACTGGTCAGAAAAAATCGATAAATTTAAATTTCATAAAATGTTAATTTTTTTCTATCATATAAACCACCGATATCTTAACCGTGTATTAATGGTACAGATGGGAATTTAAAACGCTCTTTTCTGGGTAAACTTAATAAATATCGAAGGCATGGTGCCTGAAGATTTCTTGAATATCAATAGATAATCAGGGTCACGCGTTTTTCATCGTCTGAATACATAGTCAGCGCATGTTTGTCGGCTGTTCTTAAGAAAACTGTAGTTGTATATTGAACAAAATAATGTCATATTAAAAGGAGAAGTGCCGACAAACGTGTGCTGCTACTTAATTTAACAAAAAACATGTTCAAAATAAATTTCTCGCTTCCATTGTTACATGTATGACTGCGATTGACCTGTTAAATATTACAATTCATCACGTGATGTCCACCTGCGAGTGTACTCGTGAAAACAGTTACATTGTATTCTTCTACCTGACCTCGCCCAAATCACGTCTTTGAGCGCGTTTGGTTGCTGTTTTCAGAATTTAGCAAATCAAATTTTGTTTTAATTTTGCGTGTCATCAAACTTTTTAAATGATTTCATATTGACATCGCTGTAATATGCTAAACACGTATTCGAATTTTTGGATAGAGAGATGGATAGAGAGAGAGATGTCAACAATGACGCCAACCGATGGCCCCGCCTCCTATAAATATTGATTATGTGACCTAAAAACCACTCCTGGTACATGTCAAATTCCGGAAGACGACACTTGTGTATCGTTGCTTCAATTTTGATATATGGCAACAGGGCACCATTTTGTACAAATGTTCTACCTAATATAACCAGGTATACGTAGCTCTTTCCATTGCTTGTAATATATTTTGGATTCACTCCATTAACAGCTTGGTAGAGGAACCACAAAAAATATCCAAAATAGGGCGTTAAGTCCACCCATTCTTTATCTACATGTCACACGAAATTTTATAATTTTTTTTTATTTATCCGGTTCCTGTGCTACAGGAAAGGAGTATATTTTCCCGAAGTTGAGCTATGATTTGCTAAAAAATAACTTGAAAATTGGCCAGATCAGACATTTGGTACAAAATGGTACATTTTAAAACATGTTTTTCTAAAAAATGTTCTATGTCTGGGTCTTCTCTTCATGATTTTGAAACGTAATTTGTGTATTTTAATTCCATGAAACGAATACACTTTTTTAAAAAATGGAGAGAAGACCCAGAGACCACAAAAAATGAACTTTTCCACAAAAAATCCAAATGTGTGAATGTGGTGCTTCTTTGTCCTTTTAAAAACCATTCTTTATGTGTAGCGGTGATAGCTCAGTAAGTAGGGCTACCTGTTCAGTGCGCTCAAAGCGAAAAGTTTTTGGTTCGAGTATGGCATGGGGCGATAATTTTTTTTTTCCATGCAAACAACCATTTATTTTGTCAGTTTCGTTTTATGTACTGATGTATTAAAATTTTTAATAATATAAATTTTGGTTCAGTTTGGTTCTCGGCGAAATCAATTCCAATCTTCTATTCTACATGCATAATGTACATGTACACGTATCATGCATCTATGAATTAAATATTTAAGGTAATTATTTTTTGTGAAACATGATTGTTATTGTACCCCCTAGGAAAAACGGACATAAATATTGAAATCTTCATTCAAACTAAATGAAAAAAAACCTATGGACGTGTTTGTAAAACCTGACCAGCTATGTTCAGCCAACCAAAATCCTGGACATTTAAACCATTAATGTTTCGTACAAATAATTCCTGCAGATCACTCGCCAAATGCGCCCATCTTCTTGATGAGCTGCAACTAGTACAGACTTTTTGTGTTTTCCAAACGATGAGCAATGTTTTGTGATAAAAATGATGACGAAAGTGTCATACATGTACATGATTTTGAGATAAATTATCATAAACAGCAGTTATGACCTTTTTTCTTCTAATAGTAAAACAAGTTGCTGTCCTTTAAAAACGACTGCAATACGTGCACCATATGCATGTGTTTCTAACCGAAATTCAATTTAAGGAAATTTCTAGGTGTAGAAAATATTCATTAGGTTTGTTAACATTTTCTACAATGATCTGCCTAATTACATGTATGACTGATTGTAATCTCAAAGCAAAATTGTTAAATTTTATCTCCGATTAACCTTTAGTTTTTCAGTTGTAAAAATCGGGATATTTTTTTTTATATATGTAATCCATAATGGCTGGGACTTGACAACTGTTCCGGATTTATACGGAAGAAATCAATCATGGGAAAAATAGATCTGATGGTACACGTGTAGCACAGCTATGTAGTAAGCAGATGTTTATGTCGTAGCTCCCCCCTCCCACACATTAAAAACCGTTGCTACAGCCCCCTATCAAACGGTATTTGGATTGCTGAAATATCAAATATTTTGCGAGCCTTGATGCACAAAACTATAATGCAGGTGAAAACTTGTCCTATCTTTTAAAAGCTAGAACTACTGCAGTCGTTGAATGACGTTTCTTATTCAAGTTGTTAAGTTACATATACAGTACAGGCCACGAGTTTTCCGCATCGCTCGGTGGAAACGCGCTCTGTGTTACACCGTGTACACGGTGTAGCACGGCGTGTGTGGATTTGAAATATACAGGTAGGCACACCGTGCCGCACCGTGTCTAGAAAAATCTCAGCTAATGTCCTCCGTGTCGCACCGTCTTCAGTAAATTTCGCTCCGTGTGCACTGCGTGTCCAGAAAATTCTCCTGCAAGCTGCACTGTTTAAATAGTATTACAGACGAAATCGTTTGTTTCTGATAAAAATCTAATAAATTTTGATGACAATTTATAACTTTCAGTTGGTTTATGTATAGGCCTACATGACAATCGTTTTTTATTCCACCAGATATTGGACTCTGAATGGCACGCATGATATTGAGATTAGATATTGGTTAAAAAAAAAAAAGAATGATTTTAATTTGAATTCACTGTGTGTCTAGAAATTTATATTTAAGTAAAATTATTCATTCACGTTACAATATCAAAATTAAGAATTTCATTTTAAATGAATAATTTAATTTCATGTGTTCATGTACATGTATAACAAAGGAAGACGAAATGGAGTCGACCTGCATTCGTGTCACATACACTGTATAGTATAAAATCCGAGCTGTATTTCATGTGTTTTTAACATTTACAGTACTTGTGTACGATCCAAGCATTATTATGTATATTCCTTATTAGAATACATTATTTTGTTCATCTTGAATTATTCTGAATGTGGATGCGAAAATCGTCAACAGAAACACGAAATTAATGCAAGAATTTCAAAGCGTTTTTCTCAAACATTATTTTCATACAGTAGTGTTCACTACGTTATGTTTTTAAAATCCTTTCAGTATAAGTAATTATTTTAAAAAGATTTTCTTTAATCTAATAAGTTTTTCTTTTCTTGTAAAATGTATAAAAAGCAATACCAGAGAGAGAGAGAGAGAGAGAGAGAGAGGGAGAGAGAGAGAGATACAACCCCCTTTGAATATAGTCTGTAATATTTTTTTTTATTCTTCGTTTTTATTTAAGTTACAGAGGTCACAATTAATCATTCTATAATTCTATTTAATTGCCACAACTTTTGTTCGTTTAATGCAATCAATTCGTTCTCTGTATATGCTGTAAGCACAAATTCTCGTGCATCACCTGCCAATCAAATTCCCATGACGCAAGGTGACCTTGAAAGTCTGTTTACACGGAAAGAATTTCTCTTGTAATTTGAAACAATCTTATGGTCAGTTCCGAGTTCACACCTGTTAAAAAAATATATTGGGTGTCTGCCGGTGGGTCAAGGTGCTGTATGTTTATCACACCTTTCAAATTCTTTAGCTCTGACCACAGCAAGTGTATAACACACTCAACTGATATATCATGCGAAATTCATCTTCCAGGTTTTACTACAACAACGATTATAAACTTTGCATGTACTATGTTAATTTATTTATCCTTTTTCAGACACAAATAAGCATGTATCCCGTAGATTTAAGATTTAAAAAACATAACATAAATTTTCAGACTTCTGATCAAGTTTTAACCAGCTGATTCGTATCGCTTTCTAGAAAGGGAGGGGGGGGCATTTTTAAAAATCGCTAAATATCTGTATGTTTTCTCAAACCGTTTTTTTTTCTTTTTATTTTTCACACGATATATTTCAGAATGAAGTAATATTCGTACTAAGTTTTTACATTTCATTTACCAAAAATTCGGCTGTGATTTTTGTATTCAGCGTGTTCACTAAGTTGATCTAATATTTTAATTAATGAAATTTATCAGATTATCATCTCTGCCTGTTCAGTAGATTTTCGAGTTTACCGCATTTAATATTTATCTCCATATTTTACATAATTACAGATTTTTCTGTGTTAGTCACGGCAATAATCTTTATCTGAACCTGTCCAATGATTCGCCGAGTATCGGTACCGGGGTATCAAAGAGCATAATTATGTGCGAGCTTGATACGTATTTTTTTTTTTTAATTTATTCTAGACACAGTACATATATAATTATATATTTTTAAATTCTTACAAAATAATCAATTCACATAGTATAATCACGCTTCTGATGTACTACGTATGAATGCATACGTAGGGAAAAACGATCTTGTATCAACAATTTAATTGAACACGGTTAAAATCAAAATCGAAAAGTAGAGACAATCAAGTAATTCATTTATGATAGTGTGTTTCCTCTGAGTGTAATATAATAATAGTCTATTGAACTTTTTATGAACTAGATAATAAGGATTTAACTTGAAACGTGATTGTACATTTTTTTTTTTTTGCTGGACACGAGTACGTTGTAATTAAATTGTAATGCATCTTATTAGTTTAAACATCTGTATGCGATAAATTACCAATACAGTATAATTTGTCCAATCCGGCTACCGCCGGTTCCATAAAATTTGGCCGGATTAACAGAATCCGGAGTGCAGGAAAAAACAGGAAAATATCAATTTCGAAAATTTTGTTGTTTATTTACAAGTACATCATATACATATCATAAATAAAATCAAATGATGAAATCAATTACTATTTTGGAGTCTAGAAATTATAAAATGTCTCACATGACTGACTATATTTTCTTATTTTTTACAAGTTTGAAAGTGGGTGAAATGTTTTAACTATACAGGCACGCATAATAAGGCCTACTAAATATAAGCGGACCGGGTTTCGCTTTTCAAAGACCTCATTCAATGTATTGACAGTAATGCACAATTATTTACGATTTGCTAATTATTATATTGAACTTTTAATTTTGTGTAAAAATGTACGTCTTCCCCCACAGTGTCATGGCGCGATTTTGTATGCGTTCGATTTTATCCCATTTATATTTTGATTTGTAAATCGCGTACATATATATTTTTTGTGTTTATGTTATAATGTGGTAAATGGAGTTAAAACAAGTTTATTTTTTTAACTGTAATTTAGATCTAATCATATAATATTTTTTCTAGTGGACTGTGTCACCGCCGCATTTTACTTAGTTCGTCTCATGACACGTATCATGCTAATTAATGCAAACACGGATTATCACATCGACCACGAAAGGTGTTAATTGCTTTGAAATAACTCAGGTGTGGCCGGATTAGAGGAAATAATTACCGTTAATCATGAGCAGTTGGGACCAGTATGGCCGTTCGGAATACAGAATAGACAGTATCCGGACTACACAGAATTTTTTACAATGAATTTGTTAAAGAAGTGCATGGGACTAAAATTTACGGACGGAATGGACAAAAGTCCGGAGTACTCAGAGTCCGGATTAGACAAATTTTACTGTATTAATTTATGGAAAAGTACAACTAATATTTCAAAAGAAAGTTGATGTAATTTTATGAAATAAGGGCAATGAAAATGTTTAAAATATTTATCATTAAAACTTTGACACACAGTGTTACACGGTGCACAGAAACGCTGACTTCAAAGACGCCGACAAGGTTCGAGGTCCACGCTAAAGCGTGGACTTGCGGTCCACGGGGCCCCGTGTTTTTTGCGGAAAACTCGAGGCCTGTACTGTATCTATATACTGCAAGTTCTTTCTACAGTTTAAAAATCTTGTGCCATAGAACCAGTGTTTAGTTTGTATATAAAAGTATATGAATAAGAGAGAAAATCGGATCCGCTAATGAATATATAAATACGATATGCGGATTTAAAGCGCGATTTGCCAATGAATGGCATATTTATTCGAATAGGGCGAATTATTCTACGGGCAAGTTGCCCAAGGGGCGCATGCGTAGCCTGTTGTTTGCCCATGGCATCCGGTTTAACCTCGCTTATATATTTACTGCGTGGACCTCAGGGTCCACGCAATTACCCTCTCTTCTCTTATATTTCGATCGATGTCTTAAAATAGTAATGTGTCTTTGTGCCATGTCGGGTTATATTTCATCAGAAAATAGTTTCTGCAAAACGTATGTAGGGAATTGTTTTTATGTTTGTGGTGGATGTGATAGTTCAGTAAAAAGGGAATAATTTCTCCTTCATTCTACGTAATCCATTCTATGTTTCATTATTAACATTCGTCTTAATTTTGTATTTTTCAAATCTTAAGGGTACTCCACACCATGTGACCTGTGACGTATATAGAGAAAAAATACTTTTACTTCCGGTTTTATCTATGTTATGGATGAACGATTTGGCGTAGCATCGTTTGTAAAAGAGCAGGCGCGGATCCAAAATTTTTTTTCCAGGGGGGTCCACCCCAGTTAAAAAAACTGATACGCGCATGACGAGTCTTACAAACGCTTAAGAGATAACAGATTTGCAAAGAGAAAAGTTACACTGAGAGCGACACCCTGGTCATAAACAATGAACACATGCATGGCATGATCACGGAGTGATGGAAAAGATGTGTGGTTTTTATTTATATAAAAAAAAAAAAAAACAACTGAGACGTCGATCTGGGATTATGTTAAATAATAATTCGTAAACAACAGGTACCTGTATGACGAGAAACGTGTTGGTTAACCGTTATTTATATTTTCAGGCTAATCAACCGAGTCTGTTTTAACAGTTGAAATGTTGGCACACTAATTTGTTTCAGTAATACATTATCTCATTGTGTGTTTATAAATATTGATAAAATAGTGTGCGTTTCTAGATTTCTTCTTTTATATCTGTCCAGTTCAGTGGGCAGTTATTACTAAATATAGTGTGGTGACGTATGCGGAGACTTGCCAAAGTTTTTGAGTCCCGGGCAACAGGAAAGATTACTCCAAAAAGGATCTTTGATACCAAAGATTTTGAAAATATTTTTCCTACATCAGTGCATTTAATTTTAATTCAATTTCTCGATGTAATCTGATTTATTAATGTTTCTTCTCTACAAAAGGAGTCTTTATTGAATTTTCTCGAGATGTATTTTAGAGAAAATTAGTTTTATAAACTTTTTATAAATAAAATAAATTTCTGTAAAAAATATGATGATCGATAAAATTAAGTTTTTATGGTTATTCTGTTAGCTTAAAAATATACGAATGGGTAAGACAAAATTCGTTGTGCTAGGCATGGAAAACACCTTGGGAAAAATTTCTTGAAACTTGTGAAATAATTATTTTAAAAAATTAGTATTAATTACATTTTAATCCTTGGACTGTTTTTAAAGGTTGATATGCTTGTTGAAAGTAATGCTCAATAATATGAGAATATAAGCTGTGGGTGTGTGGAGGACCCTGAACTTTGGATAGTTTACGCTTTTTTATTAACTGCAACGCTTCATTGCTTTA